>NW_008824056.1:2587057-2594470 GCF_000699105.1 Pygoscelis adeliae
TTCTTCCGAAGGAGTAAAATGGGATTTCTTACTTCATGGAGGAAATACCACGCTACAAACACCATACACACATGCTGATACCCTGTTCACATCCTAACCCACACATGTCCCCTGTTTTCATCCCGTCCTCCCCCATTAGTGCATGGTATGGGCAAGAACCCTACAAAAATACCACAAAAACGAAGGAGCAAGTGGAAACTGAAATCATTTGGAAAAAGGATAGACATGGGAATATCTGCCATTACCATTGCACTAGATAGCAGGCACTATAGTTTGAACAGACTGAAAAAGAAAAAAAAAACCACTTATGAAAAATTATGCTGGCTGTTAAGAAAAAGGACATAGCTGGATGCGGCTCTGTAGATCAATCTGCACAGGAAATAGGGAAAACATTAACGCTGTAAGCTATATCCCAATAAATGGAACGCAACTGTGCTCTGAACTGAGCAGATTAGGACGGGATTGCAGTGCAGGATTATTGGACCACGTCGAGTGCTCTCATATATTTTGCCATCTAAAGATTAGATATTTTAAAGATTCGATGTATGAAATAAGCCTGACCAAGGGAGCCTGGAAAAGCAGCTATGGCAAAGTGATCAGTCCCAGATTCCCCTCTCTGTAGTAGCCCTCTGGGTGTATAAACACGACCCCAGAAGAAGAGACAAGGGCTGAAGAGTGCAATCTGCCTGCTCAACCCCTGCACATTGACCCATCTCCTATTGCACAGTGCAAGCATAGCCGTACTGGCGCAGAGCAAAGCATCCCTGCGGATCAGCCACACAGCCCAGACAATGTCCAGGAGCAGGTGCTGAGAAAAGATTATAGAGAACTGAACAAAAATACAGTAATGCCGTTCCCGATATATTGTCTTGGCTTTCTGCCATCTGCCATTTAAAAATTTGCTGTGCTAGAGGTTAAATCCACCCCTTTGTATTTAATAGCCTTTGATGGCCTTGCCTGATAACTAATAACATTTTGAACATGCTCATACTTTCAGCACCCAAAACATCCCATGACAGTGAGTCCCCCAATTTCATTACAAGATGCAGGGAAAGTGTCTCCTGTATTTTAAACCTGTTGTCCAGAAATTTCATTTGCATTCCCCCTGGTTCCTGCGTTATGGGAGACAGTGAGTTACTTGCCACAGGCTGTTCCTGATTTTAAACACATCTGTTGTAATCCCTGTCAATCATCTTTTTCCTAAGCTAAAAGCCTGTTTAATCACCCGGCGTAGGGACAATCCCATCACTCAGAGCCCTCTGCTTTCTGTAGCCCAGCTGACTGTATCCCTTTGAAATGGGATGGCCAGCACTGACTACAGGATTTAAAATGTCAGCTCCCAGAAATTTATTAAAAACAACAGTATTTTACTGTTACACATGTTACATTTTCTAACACGGTGTTTGCCTTTGTGTCTACCACAAGTTGACATAACTCAGGGATGGGGGGGACTTTTCAGCAATAGTTCTTCTGCAGGAGTATTTTATCTCTTTGCGCATGCTGGTCAGTGCCTTCAGTGGTCACCACAAAATTGTGGTACTCACCAAAAGCTTTTTGCTATTTCAGGATTTGAACCTGTTACCCAAGTGCCGTAATTGCCTCTGTGAGGTTACCAAACTGGATAGCCTTTCTAGTAAGTTTAGCATGTCTGATCTCTAGTAATACTTAGAAAGTAAATGACAATGTAGTTGAAAAACAACATTCATTCTGGTGCTGCAGACTGCATAGTTCACTCCCTTACTGCTTTTCCTGACACAGACCTGTACCGCCGTAAGACACACACCAAATGAGACATACAAATCACAGCCCTTTTGCCATCAGTTTGTCCCTAGAGTTCTCTGGTATTTCCTCTTGCTGTATTTAGCCACAGTAAGTATTTTCATTTTTCAGAATTAAGAGATACCGGCTATCTGGTCACGGCAATATTTTTATTACCAGCACCTCCGCCTGCCATGCACCAGCACGAGCCACCTCCTCCTCATGCATCAAATGAGACTGCAAGTCAATTGGGGAAAAAGAAAAAGCTGAGTGAGGCTGGGTTTTACTACCAGTTTGTCTCTGACAATTTGCAGGTGCCCTCTCCTCCCCATGGTCACTGTGGCTAACTCCTTGCAGCACCGGCTGAGCGCTCGCTCTGCGATGGTGACATTTCCCATTGCAATCAGAAAATAAACGAAAAAGCAGCCCATCCTGCAAAGGGCTACCTGCTTGCCAGTCTTCGTACAAGAGCTTCAGTGTGACAATCCTAAATTTCAAGTTTTTAATTAGCTGAACCAACAAAAGCAACATGAACTGGGTAGAGCATTCCAGCACTTTCTCAGGATGCAGGAACTCCTGAAGGACAGCCTCAGGGGGGCTCGCTCCAAATGAAGCAAGTTTGCCAGGGGCTTGTGCGCTGTGGGAAGAATTCACCCTCCCTGCACAAAACCTCAACTAAATATGAAATAGATAAAATATGTATAGAAAACTGTACCCCCAGCTCAGAAGGCTGCTGCGTGGGTTAATCCAGCAGCGCCTCTGGAGTCCATGACCTCCATAAATACTTTCCACCTATAACATTTGCCAACAGCATGTTTTGCGAAAGTTGCCTGGGTGCTTTTGCAAACATATACATATAACATTTCACCTTTGGGCTCTCAAACTGCAGCTGCCCAAGCACAGAGACGCTATTGTAGCCACGGATGAGCAGAATATTGAGAAGTTTTACAGTCACAGCTTCCCAGCTGTGAGGACAGACCCAGCCCACAGAGAGCTCAAACCTCTGCAAAGTGTGTATGGAAGGAAGCCGTGCAAGGAACACTGTTGGATAATAAGACATCAAATTGGCTTTGCAAACGGCGTTTCGTCTGAGAGAAATACTATTGTCATCAGAAACAAACTAAGCTCATGCACTGCTGCACTTCCAGTTGTTCAGTAATAGGCCTGAACTAAGCTGTATTTGCTAAAGCAATGAAAGGAAAAAGAACTAATCATCCTATAAATAAACCAGCTTATGTGTATTTAGTAAGTGTTTCTTGTTAACAATTCATTACTTTCCACACATAATTAAATAGCTCTTAATAAAAAAGGAGTTTTTTATTGGGCTGTCTTTAGACTAGACCTATGGATATCTGAAGAAATATCTGGAAGGCAAAACAAGCCATGCTGGAAAAGAAAACGTTCAAGCTCACAATAAAACTAGAAGAGCCTCTGTACTTCTAAAGCTAGGAGAGCAAAAATCTACAGAAAGCAGCAAGCAGTAACTGCTGGAAAATCTCTCCCGCCTTGCAGCGGAGCCCTCTCTGCACAGCCCTCTCTCCTGCAGAAGTCTTCCTTCTCCTGGATATGGTATATGTGAAATGCAATATTTTATAGCTGTTTCTGTCAACTATGAAAAATGCACGCACTTAAAATAAAGCATATGCTTGAATCCATCAGCTTCAATAGAAATTAAGCATATGCTTTGTTTTACCATGACTAAAGGCTCCATTTTATAAGCCGAGAAACAGAGAGATGTATGAAGCGATTTGCACAGAGCCCGTGCTAGAGCTGAGCATGCAACCACAGCCCTTGGCACTGGGTAAAGCCTCAAGGCCAACACCAGCTACCTCAGGAGCACAAGACAGTCCCAGAATATCTCATTAATTACATTTTTCTGTGACTTAAAAACTCAGTCTCCAGCACATCTGGGGATTGGGTATCCATCCCTACAGAAGTTTTCTCCCCAACCTCTTTGCAGGTTTTCTCCTCCAGGCTGGGCACGTTTTCTGTGTGGCAGCAGGTAGAGATGAACATTGCTGTTGAGTTTTGACCAACGCATTTTTGACTCAGTAGCAGCCAGATTCAGTATGAGGGAGGTGTCTGTACATCAGGGAGGTCTGCAGGATAATCTCCTGTGGAGGAAACTTTAGACACCAGATCATAACTGCTTTATGGGAACACTGTGTGACTACAACATTACTTCTGCTTCTCAGCGAGGACACAGTAAGTTTTAAACTATGTCTGGAGTGGATCAACACCATAGAAAGTGCAGAATTAGCAGAGATATAAGACAAATGGGAACTTTAGTGTGTGTACTAATACCAACCGTTTCAAATACAACTGCCACATGGGATTAGGATCATCAGAAGGGGAGCAAAAGAATTTCTCATTAGAAGGGAGGCAAGCTTCCAGATCCGAAAAACCCAGTTAATCAGAGTATCTCGCTCGGGGACAGCATCGCTCCTGCTAACCCAGAGTGACGCCAGGCATTACTTCTATCATAGCTCCACTCAGAGCATGGCATCCCTGGGATGCCGTTCCATTGCCTTTGGACATTTTCCCTTTTCATCACTCAAACACTGCAGGCTCAATTCTCTACTTATTTACATCAGCTTTCAAGGCTGTGTAACCCCAACTTGCTCCAAGAATTCCCAGCCAGCGCCGGCAGAGCAGAGGTACAAAGCCCTTTGCCGTTTCTTCTGATGCTGGCTCCAAAGCACTTCTTTTACACACTTGGTCCTCCCTGGACAGTGTCTCCAAAGAACAACAAATTTCCCCGGCCAGCAGCTAAAGCTGTGACACAGCTGTGCTGTTTCCATAAAAATAGTAAACGTGTTGTCTTATTTCAATTTTAAGCTCAGACCAGCCATGGGCAAAAGTCAATCTCTTGGGAAAGCAAATGTTTCAAAGAAAAAATTCTTTTATTAGAAGCACAGAGAATGTATCTAGTTTTCATATGGGATGTTATCCTTTTAAAATTAATCTCTTTTGAAACAAAACAAAATGACAACTGATAGACTAAGCACACTGATGTCGTCCTCACCCATCGTCCCCCAGCCTACACCCTCTTTCCCCAGGCTGTCCCAGCTCCCTGCACGGATGAGGTCCTCTCCCTTGCACACCCTTTCTAACACACAAGACATGTATTTCACAGCCTGAACCCAGCCAGACTCTTGCTCCAGTTTTAAGGCAGAGCGGGGACAGACATTACATTGAAGCACCAGCCACAGTCAGAACACCTCTATTCTCCATGTTTTCTGTTTCGCTGTTCAGCCGTTATCCTTTTAATGCACATAAATAAATGAGTTTTCATTAAAACATCAGAAAGAGTAAATACTTATACCCGAATTTGAAAGAGGCAGTTCAGTAGACGGACACAAACAACTAATGTTAGAAGAAAAAGATCAAATTCAAAGTTTTAAAAGAATAGATCACAGGTATTTAGCTTTGCTCAAAGTCATGCTAATTCTTATGGTACTCAGAAAACTTAGAGAAGAAAAGCTACTAAAGCAGACAACGTCTTCAGATTTTGTAAGCTTGCCTGAAGGTGTGCACAGGTTGCTCAGTCAAGTTTCCTGTAGTTTTAGCTGTCTGCTGCCGAACAGACAGCCACCAAGTACCCCAGCGAGGGACATGCAGAAGTACCTGTACTTCATTCCCGTCTCGGCTCGGACGGTCTCTTGCAGCGACAGCCCATGCAGGTGCAGGAACTTCTCCAGCTGCTTCAGCTCGGCGGCGCGGCTCGGCTTCCCCGGCCAGCCCGCGGCGGGAGGGCAGGTTCTGGGAACCGCACTTTGCTTTTTACCTTTCAGGAGAGCTTCGCTTGGCTTCTGCAGGCTTGGCTTGTGGGTTGGGATATCCGCACAGGCGGGCTTGTACAAATGCATGGTCCACACACGGAGCTACAAAGAGAGATCCTCAATGCCCAGCAGATGCTGGAGTGTGGGGTCCTCAGGAGCTTCCACCCTACAGTCTGCTGAAAGGAGAGCCCAGTGCCATCACACTCCCACCAGTACAAGATGGTATGAGCTGGATTGTGTTGCCCAAGAGGACCACAGGACTATGGAGCGCTATCTTTCCCCCAGCCATTCTTTATATTATTGCAACTGGCTCATTTTAATTGATGCCCAGGGTGGATTCTAGCCAAGATCAGCAATCTTGTTCATCTGCTGAAACCTATAATGGTCAAGTACTCCAAGGGATAAGGATTGCCAGTGGGAATAGAGCACCGACCCCGTTTCCCAGGTCTTATATTTAGATAATGAGAAATATTTGTTTGGGATTCAATCCAAGGCCAATAAACTTAAAACAAATATTTTCACAGGGTTTATTTCAGGCCTTGGCCTGGACAGATGAATGCTGCAAGCATCTCTTATGCAAGTCATTAAAACATTTTGTTTTCTCGTAGTTCATTGTAAACTCTCACAGCTCAGGTTACCCGGTCTGTAAACTTCCCCAGTATCTGCAGCCTCCTGGGGCTTTGACAATTAATTAGAAAACAAAGGCTACAGAGCAGTCAAACACCAAGAAGAAAAAAATAACCTAAAAACAAACAGACAAGAGAAATACTTGAGAAAGGAATGAACTACAGGCATTGGAGACGGGGCAGGGAAGGAGCACCAGCTTTTAGGAGGCTGCGTGCCCCCACAGGAGCCCGTGCGTGGATGAAGAGGGGCTGCAGGAGGGGAGCCGGCAAAGCCCCCGGATGCCACCAGCCGCTACAAAACCTCCCAACTCCATAGAACCAGCTGCCTCTCGGCACAGGGCAGCAGGCATGGACGCAGGTACATGTCTGAGCACTATGCCTAAAAATAAACATACCAAACCAACAGTTATTTCACCACTGCTAAATAGCAAACAAAAATTTTCTGGTTCTCAGGGTCTTCATCCCTGAGGGGTGATGGGAGAAACAGCACAGGTTTTGCTGCATCACCAAAGCCCGTGCCTGAGGGCATCCAGCACCCTTCAGTCAAGGAAATATCCAGGAGGACCAGAGTAACCTTTTCTGGCCAACACCAGCTCACAGCGAACAAGTAATGACAATGTGCGATGCACACCATGGAGGCAGATTTCTGAGGCTCTTTTATTTTAAAAACTCAACACATTTTCTGACTGTCATTTCAATCCCAAATACATCAGAAAAATAAGTTAAACCATAGAATCATAGAATAGTTTGAGTTGGAAGGGACCTCTAAACGTCAGCTAGTCCAAACCCCCTGCTGTGGGCAGGGACATTTTCAACTAGATCAGGTTGCTCAGAGCCCCGTCCAACCTGACCTTGAATGTTTCCAGGGATGGGGCATCCACCACATCTCTGGGCAACCTGTGCCAGTGTTTCACCACCCTCAGTGTAAAAAATTCTTCCTTATATCTAGTCTACATCTACCCCCTTTCAGTTTAAAGCCATTCCCCCTTGTCCTGTTGCAACAGGCCCTGCTAAAAAGTTTGCTGCCATCTTTTGTATGAGCCCCCTTTAAGTACTGACAGGCTGCAATAAGGTCTCCCCGGAGCCTTCTCTTCTCCAGGCTGAACAACCCCAACTCTCTCAGCCTTTCTTCATAGCAGAGGTGTTCCATCCCCCTGATCATTTTCGTGGCCCTCTTCTGGACCCGCTCCAACAGGTCGGTGTCTTTCTTATGCTGAGGGCTCCAGAGCTGGACGCAGTACTCCAGG
>NW_008824056.1:2595829-2601380 GCF_000699105.1 Pygoscelis adeliae
GCTTTAGCTTTCCTAACCTGATCCCTGGCTGCTTGGACAATTGCTCTGCATTCCGCCCAGGCTACCTGTCCTTGCTTCCACCCTCTGTAGGCTTCCTTTTTGTGTTTGAGTTTGTCCAGGAGCTCCTTGTTCATCCATGCAGGCCTCCTGGCGTTTTTGCCGGACGTCCTCTTTGTTGGGATGCATCGCTCCTGAGCTTGGAGGAGGTGATCCTTGAATATTACCCAGCTTTCTTGGGCCCCTCTTCCCTCCAGGGCTTTGTGCCATGGCACTCTACCAAGCAGATCCCTGAAGAGGCCAAAGGGTCCTCTCCTGAAGTCCAGGGTGTAGTGAGCTTGCTGTGCACCCTCCTCGGTGCCCTAAGGATCTTGAACTCCACCATTTCATGGTCACTGCAGCCTAGGCTGCCCTTGAGCTTCACATTCCCCACCAGCCCCTCCTTGCTGGTGAGAACAAGGTCCAGCATAGCACCTCTCCTCGTTGGCTCCTCTACCACTTGGAGAAGGAAGTTATTGACGCATTCCAGGAACCTCCCGGATTGCTTATGCCCTGCCGTGTTGTCCCTCCAACAGATGTTGGGGTGGTTGAAGTCCTCCATGAGGACATAATCAAGTGATGGGTGTATCATAAACTCAACTAATCCTTAAATCTTTCAAAGCAGATAAACAAAGACTGATCTCAAACCCAGAATATATTTTAAAAGATGATAATTCAATGTCACAGAGGGGGGTTTGGCATGGACATTTGGATTACCCAGTTATTCTTTCTCTGCAACTGTTCTATCAGGGCCCCGAGGGAACTAATGGACCTCAATGTCCCTGATGTCCCAGGCTGGGATGGTGGGTGGGGTCCTGCCCTGCTGCCCCAGGGGCCCCCCCAGCTCTGTGGTACTCTGACACACTGCTGCCCGAAGGTGGGGCATCCTGTTCTCATGGTGCTGACCGAGCTGAACCATCAATGGTGGAGTGCAGGCAGTGCTTTCAAGCTCTGCTTTTTGCAACAGTACACTCAATGGAGGGAAACGTGCCCTGTGACTGCAGCCATGCCTGCTTTGTAGGAACCGTATTTTTTCCTCCCAGCAGTGTAACACCAAAGGCTGTAGCTGTGATCTCTGCTGCAGCTGCCTTTTGTTTTACCTCCTGTCAGATCCAGCTCTGTGCTCATCTATAATGCAAGGTGAACCAATGGCAAAGAAATATTTCCGCAAGGTCTTCTCAATTTTTTGGACATAAGAGTTTCACTGGTTTGGAGTTTTAGGGGCTTGTATGGATCAGCATCATTAGAAACTTAGTTCTCCCAAAAGTTATTCCCCAGGACTTTGTTTTTATAGCGCCATTTAAGACCACAGGTGTCTGACCACAGGCTGGGGGGGCTGGGGAGCACTCTACCTTAGAAACTGTCTGGTCTTAGTCTAGAGACCCACTCGTATTCCCTTCACTGTGCTTATTAGACCTTTCTGCACTTAATAACTACTTGCTCCATCCCTCAGTTTTACCTCATTTTCCTTTCAGTTATCCTGTTTCTAATTTTTATTCTAATGACATTTTTATTAATTTCTAATCCTAGCGCATCTGCAAGACCTCAGTTTGTGCCAGGCACTTCAGGCATCCCCATTCTGCCCGGGATTAGGGAAGATCTCAACCGACTTCTCAGCTGAAATCCCTGCTGTTACTGATGTATTTGTGTAGAGCTGGGCAAAACGCTGAAAAGCCGCTTTGGTAGCAGCCCTGTCCCTTGAGGTGAATGAAACCAAATATCCTCCCCCAGCCAGTCCCTGAAACTGCCCTGAGCGAGCACGGCCGCCTGTCCCCACGATGCTGCTGTTTGGGGACAGTGGCACTGAGGCAGCAACGCCAGGCAATTCATATTTAGGTTCCTATTTCATTAGGGTCTTACTCAGCACAGGAGATTAGAGTCTCGCATGTCTAATTTCCACTAATACCAAGATCCCCTTATATTTTTTTAAAGGAGCAAGATCAGATTCTGGAGGCTGTGACATTTAAAATTGATAGAATGACAAATTCAGCAGCTGCAGGTATCCCCTCCTGAGAGGTTCCTTCCCAGGCTGACCCACCACCGTTGCCCGGGTCCAGGGAGGGAAGGGGGAGACAGGGACCCAGGGCCAGCGGCACCCAGCAAAGGCTGTCCTGCCATTTTCTCCTGTCACCCACACAGCCCCTGCACAATAGCAGCAACTTTTCAACTAAAATCAAATGAAACTACAGTCACTTGGACAAAACAGCTTGTGAGAAATAAGGCTGAATAACCACATGCATTTTGTGCTGAAGTAGTTATGGAAACTAAGAAACAAGTTTGCAGAATTTTCAGCTCTGTAACGCACATCCGTAGCGGTGCAGGAAAAAAAAAAAAAGAATAATCAGAAAAGTCAGACTCGTAAAGCCAAAAAGTTTTCTATTATTATTATTATTATCATCATCATCATTATCATCATCACCACCACCATCATTTCCTGGAGTGCAAATTGCTACTGTCTGAATAGCCAGTGGGGTACATACCTGTGGGGCATCCCAGTGGTGTAGGCGATGGTGTACTCGTGGGAGAGCTCACAGACCCGCAGGTACCAGTTCATCTCCAGCTCCCGCAGCAGAGCCAGCCGCCAGGCATGCTGCTGCGGCTGGCTGGCCCGGGCTCGGCTCTCCTTCGCATTTTCTGAGGAGCTCTTCAGGGCTCTCTCCCTGCTCCCCAGGGAATGCACCGACTGCTTCCTCAGCTTCAGGACTTCCTCGGCATTTTTATTCCCCATGGTCCCTGTGCGTGCCGCTAGCATTTTTCTTCCTGCCTCAGTGCAAAGGCAGCACCCCCAGCACTAAGTCACTGCCCTCAAATCATTTAAACTGATTTTCAGCGCACACTTTCCTCCCTCTATAACCTCATGCCAGCCACAAAGCTGTAATTAGATATGTGTCTGCGGAGCTTAACCAGAAAGAAGAGCTGCAACCTTCTCATGGAAACATCTGTAGCAGCTTCCCGCTTGCAAGCAGGCTTTGTTTTGCAATGAATAAGGAGGACAGTTCTTAAAAAACAACATATAAACACGTGCAAAGCAGTGCACTTAAACTGGACTTGTACAAAACGAGGTATTTAGATGGATAGTAGCAGAAAAAAAGGTCCAGCTCACTAAAGCTGTAAACATCAGACAGCTTCAGCCAGCGTAGGTGAAGTCATGTGTGTGCTCACCTTGACGGCAAACCCGCAGCCACGTGGGCTTGCCCGAGCAAATTGCAGCGCAGTTCCTGCTGGATGTGGCCTTGGAGCATCAGCGCCTTCACCAACCCAGCCGTGTTAGAGCTGAGCTGGCCGGTCCATCACTCCTCCTCCTCCCACATGCAGTGCTCCAGCTCTTTGGGTTGCCCTGTCCGGCAGGAACTTCCATTCTCCAAGAGATTTGTAGAAATTCGGGGACTTGATCACCCTTAAGATGAGAACAAAGTTATGACTTTTCCTGATTCATTTGTTTGCTGAGCAAATGGTGTTTCGGGAAAATGTATGCAAGGAGCAGATACTAGAATTGAATTAATTTCCCTCTCTGATTTGAAAAGTAAAAGCGGATACGGAGATTACAGCACTAATAACAGCAGCCACTTTAGAAGCGCAAACATATCCTTGTTTGGAGAGAGAGGCAGGCAAAGAGGAAAAAAGCCCTCTAAAGACAAGCGGGATTTTAAAGCCATTGCATTGAAAAGAAGAGTAATCGCTCACCCGTGCCCTGCACGGAGGATGTGTGTGTCTCACAGGGAAAGGCAACTTGCAAGCAGTTGCAGAGGGATCAGGGGGCTGGATGAAGAGCTTCACAGAGTCAGGGAAAAGGGACCTCTGGAAGTCTCTAGCCCAGTCTCCCACTCACAGCAGGTCTGTCACCAGCCCTAGATGAGTTTTCCCACCTGAGTCTTGCAGATCCCCAAGGCTGGAGACTCCCCCAGCCTCCGGGCAGCCTCTTCCCATGCTGCACCACCCTCTGCTGAAAAAGCTTTTCCCAATGTCCACCCCAAAGCTCCCAGGCTCCAAGCTGTGGCCAGTGTCCCCTGCCTTACCACCTGCCACTCCCCGGGAGAGGTTGGATCCACCACTTTCCTACCTGCCCTCCAGACACTCCCAGGCTGCTCTTGAGTCCCCTCTTGGCCAGCCAGGACCAGCCCGGCTTTTGCCACCCCTCCTGGACCTGGATTCCTTCAGCCTCTGGCCACCCGGGCAGTCTCCACCAGGTCCCCCCCAGCCTTCGGGAGCCAGGGGCCTCCTGAGCCAGACATGGTCCTGGGTAAAGTCTGCTGGCCATGCTCTCCCTGAGGAGCCCGGCGTGGGGATCGTCCTGCTCACAGCAACAGCACTCTGCTGGCTCACTGCATTTCAGGATGTGCCCACAGTAAAAAAAAGCCCTTTTTGGGTGCTTTTTAAGAAACCAGTTCCATTCCCTTTGGGAAGAAGTCCTATAAGATTTACCTTCCACAGAAACTGGTGTTATCCAACCTATTTAGCAGAGATGGCACTAAAATGTTCTCTGGAAATTTTTCAAAACTCTAGAAAAATGACTCAAAATTTGAGTTGTTAACAAATTCTAGTTCTGTGCCTGTCCTAAAATGTTACTTCATTTGTCATTAAGCTTTCTAGCACTTCTGTACTGGTTTTGTCTGGGCGAGCGGCTGTGTGGTGCTTAGTTGCCGGCTGGGTTTAAACCATGACAACTTCCCAAAAAGGAAAAGGTTTCCAGCAACTCCAGAAGCCTTTAAATCAATCCTGAGCAGCTGAAGTAATACATACTTATTTTACAGATACATAAGTTCAAGCCTTATAAGATTTTTCAAGTTCTTTCACTTGGAAGTTGGCTAACAAAAGCAAAATAAAGTTCTTAAACAGTTGTATAAAAGGCATATTGTGCTTACTCAGCCTTCCATGTTTATCATTTCCTTAACCACAGAAACACCCTGTTGTTCCCAAAGACCTTAAAAGGTATCAGTCAACTTAAAAGTAAACTAAATTAAAAGCAGATGCTGACAATTTGTTCCTCTCTAAATGGAGCATTGTTGGTCATACAGCAGGCTATTGTGAGGGGAGATGTTCCCGTAATGTCTCATTTAGGTAGGTAATGCTATCGGATATTGTCTCTTGGATGATTATATATTCTGGCAGGTAAGGAGACCCTGGCTCACATTATAAAAAATGCAGAAAGATTGCTTCCCTGAAAGCAAAGCTACCCAGCTGGCTTTAAATATTGATACGGCATTTCTGCAACTGTATTGAAATACTCGGCTTCCTCAGCAGCTCGCCAAGCAAGGGTGGCCACGCTGTGCCGGAGCAGAGCAAACATCCAGCCTGGCTCTCCGGGAGGGCTGTGGGCAGCCCTGGGGCATCTCCCGGAGCGGATGAGCCCTCTGCCCCACAAGCTTCTCACCCAGCCCTCCGCAGCACCAGAAATCGTCTCCCACTTGAGGACTAACAGACCAACAGCCCACTCGTGAATATTGCTAGACCAAGACTAGTCAGCTCCTATATTATGAGGGGCTGGTGATCAATCACTTACCAGTTTTGCATGAGC
>NW_008824056.1:2601438-2628494 GCF_000699105.1 Pygoscelis adeliae
CCGCGGGGAAAGAGGGGAGAAGGCAGCGCCTGGGGGGATGCCTGACCCCACGCCCCCTGTGGGGGCAGGCGGTCAGGGGGCCGCGGGGTACGGGACCAGGGTATAGTGCCCTGGCGAGTGAAGCTTCACACTGATCCCTGCTCAGGGTTGGGGGCACTGCCTTCCTGTTATATTGCTTCTTCTAGGCAATCCTTGGTTAAAGTAATAAGCTGTTCTGATCATAATTATGTATTTCTAACATATTTATACACTGTATAAATGTATAAAAACATGTTTATGAGGTCTGTACTTGCAACTTATTACAAGTTGTAACTTATTTTTTAATACTCTTACTTCAGGCTTTGAAAATTTCTATAGCTCTTCTTAAAATGCTTTATAAAATTTGATTTTTATTTCAGCTGCTGTCCCTAGAGTTGGACACGCTATAGTGAAACCATCTCCATGCCACTCTCCACAGAAGCACCCCCACCTGCCGGTCAGGTCCCCCTGTGCCCATCCCTGGCATGGCAGGTCCCGGCCGGCAGCCCCGGGACTCAGCTGGGTCCCCAGCCACGGCGCAGCCCCCACCGAGTCCCCCGCTGCCCCAGCAGCCGCCCAGTCCACGCGGGTGCGTTAATCTCTCTGCTGCCGAGCATAATGCCCTGCACTTATCTGTATTAAACGCACAATCCCGAGCTGTGTGGAGCAAAGGGAGGTTACAGCAATAGCAAGCGGTGCAGAGGTACAGAACAGCCATTTAAAAGAAAACAAACAATGTTGTTCATGTCACCAGTTTTAAAGCAGAACGTTCCCGCATTACCCAGCCTCACCACCTCTGGGATCAGAACACGGGTTTAATACATTTTCCTCTGGCTCAGACACTGTTTTAGTCAAACCTCCTATTTTTCAGGAAAATAAGAGAAGCATTTCTAAAAACCTTCAGTAGGTGTTTTCTGCTCAGAAAAGCATTAGGTTCCCATGATGAATTAGTACACTTCACACAGTTCGCATTTTTAAAGTTTTTTTCAAAACCTCTTAGGTAGTTTTCTATCAGGATGTGCATTTCAGTTAAATCTGCATGCTGGTCAACAAGTGCCTCACAACATTACACAAGGAAAGTCTGTCCTGATCTTCTTCACAATAAATTTATTTTGCCTTATTCCAAACTAAAGGAATGTAGGATGCGAATTCTGACCCAGTAATTCTCCAGCAATTCTACTAAAACTCATTTAAAATTCGTCCTCTTTCAAAATGATCTTAAAATCCACCCTAGCTTGTCAGATTCCACACTAGCCTCTTAAAAAAAGTATTCCCCAAAATTTTTCAGCTATGTATCTATTCACCTAAAATCTGTTTGCATACACAGATATAGCTCATCTCAAGCAGGACAAATTAGCAGCGGTTAATAACCCGCAAGGTCCTATTTAAAGGTTTTTAAGCAGAAAAATGCAAGCCTTATGCAGGTACAGATTGAGTTGGAAAACATCTGTAAGTGATATCTAAGTAATCATATATTTCGTCCCATAAGAGCACAGTAATTTTCAAATGCATGATCCAATTAGCAAGAGTCTAAACAATAGCCTTCCGGCTAACGGCACTCCCGCTCCTTACTGTCTTCTACTTAAGGTAATTGAAACCCCATCAGGGAAAGATTCATTAAGGTACTTAATTGGTTTTAAGTGGTTCACCCTCCTCTGACAGCATTTAAATGTAGTGACTTATGAACAGCACGACCGGGGAGAGCCTTGACTCCCTCCTGTGCTGCTTGGCCAGCAGCAACCGCCTTTGTGCCCGGAAGCCTGCAGGCAGCACCTCCGGGCAGGAGGCAGCGCAGGGTGGGCAGAGTTGGGCAGGAGATGCACGGGCATCCTCAGCAAACGTGCTTACCCGCAGCACCTGCAACGAAAGCCCGAGGGACGCCTCCAAGCTCCTCTTCTGATCCACCTTCACATTTCTTAACTTCTGGAAGTGCACTGGAGTGACCCCTGTGCTGTGGTCAATACTGGCATCCCTGAACGCAACAGGAAGGATCCCAAACCAGCCATTTCAGTGTGCTTCCAAATATAGGCAAGCTCTCCGAAAAATTTGGCGTGGCAGGTCGGGCATTCCCTGCTGTTTTCATCCTCTCTTGGAATAAGCTGGAAAGGGAGCCGGCATCCCGTCAGCCGTCACGGGATGGAGGAGCAGCCCTCCCTCAGTTCATTCCTCTATTCACGGCAAGCAGGCACAACCTGGAAACAAAGAACAGGTTCAAAATTATGTTTAAAAAACGCTATGTATCTGCATCAGGTTTCATTTAGTTCTTAAAACTATTCCTTGGCTCCTCCCTCGGTGCTCTGGCTCCCCAGCCGTGCCAGCTCTGCAGGTTAGCTTCCCCCCCCCAAAAAAAAACCTAAATAAGCAGCAGACAGGGGCCAAGACCCTCCTGGCTGCCGCGGAGCAGAGCCCAACAGTAACGTGACATACATTTATATGCCAGCAGTGCTGCTTCCCCCACAGCACACACTCCCCCTCCAGCCTTTTGCCCACAAGGAGCTTTGGATGGGCACCATGCCACCCCAACATGGCCCCTGTGGGGTGAGGAGCCTGGGCACGGTCACAAGAACAGCATTCGGGGGGGGAATAGGAGAAAGTTGCTGTATCTCAGGCATTACTGCATAACCAAGAGTTAGCTATACCTACATACTTCGGGTTTAAAAGAGAAATTTCAGCATCCAATACAGCAGAAACTGGTATTAATATATTTCCACATATCCCACCCTGGCAGGGCGCACAAAAGCATTTCATCTCCGGGCTCGTGGGAGGGCCTCAAGTTTTGACGCCCTGCCCCCATAGCAGGAGCAGGGAGCGGACCATTACAGGTGTGTCTCCTGGGGAAGGAGCATTTGGCTTCTCTGTGTTTCTCAGACCTGCTGGCAAATCTTCCCTGGCACGTGGGGGAACAGGAGGTGAACTGCCTCCCCTTGGATTTATCGCACAGGATAGAAACCCGGTGCCATTAGCAGAGCCGGGGACGGGCACTCCCATGCAGTCTGAGCAAGCCCAGCTCCTGCAATGAACTATGTGACTGTCGGGCACTGGCTGCCCACGGATTCCCCGCTGATGCGCTGAGAGAGCAACTCCAGCCCCTGCAGACGAGAAGATCTCGGGTAAGCCATCACACCCAAAACTTGCTGTGTTGCGTGTTTCTGATCCATTTGCTGACCAGCACAGGACAGAGAGCGGGACTGCCCGCCCCAGCTATCACCATGCCCACTCTCGCGCAGGGACAGTGCCGGGGAGGGCATCTCAGCCAGCCCGTGGGTAATTACAGCCACTTGCAATTTGCTGCAGTATTGCTATGTTTCTGTTCCGTCCAGATGTATTACATCTGATTGAAACACCGCTGCAATTAAAAGTGGCAGAGGGTAAAAAGCACTATATTTCTTCATGAAATGGAGGTGGAGCAGTTGCATGTTGCAGCATACTCCATAAATCCCAAAGACAGCCCCTTGGAAAGCTCCCAGCTACCTCCTTGAAGGGCATAAGTGATCTGGGCAGCTCGGAGAGCACAGGATCACATTCAGCTTCAAGTGAGTCAATCTAAGGAAATTAAAAAACTGAAGTGGAACTAGGCTCTCTTCAGCCTTTTATTTGAGAGAAAATAATTTTTAGCTATAATCTTGGAGCCAAATATCCATCCTATCACACCCAAACAAAAAGAAAAATTCCTGGGTATTTTAATTAACATTTTTTTTTCTCCTTGCTGAGTCTTCAGTGAGATCGCCGATGAGCGGCTTTTCTAGGTTTGCTCTGGATTGCACCGAGAGCAACTAGTGATCAAGCAATCCGTTATTAGAAGGGGGAAGATTTTCCAAGGACAAGGGGAATTCAGATGTTCAGACCTTTCTAGAGGCAAGCGGCTGCCCAGGGCAGGCAGGCGAGGGAGGTCGTGCCTGGCTCTGCTCTTGGACACATGCACCAGCCTTTGAACCACCTGATCGTTCAGCATCTGCTTTCAAACTGTACGAAAAGGTGCAGAACCACCCACGTTGTTCTTTACTTTTCTGCATAAATTTCAGACAAAAAGGCTGATCCGCTTTAGTCGACAAGGTTTTGAGCAGTTAATTCCCTGCTGAGCAGCTTTAATGCTCCAAGAATGCATTTAAAATTCTTCCTGGACAGGTTTGTGTGCTTGGGTGATTGCTTTTGGTTTCCAGAGGTGGAAAGCCCCAGTCGGGGGTGGCAGCGAGCCCCAGCCCTGACTGTAAGCCGAATCCATGGGATGGACCAGACATGGGACGGACCAGACATGGGACATGGAGCTGCCACCTCACCCGCCAGATAACCGTGGCCAGGAGCCCTGTCCCCACACCTACTCCTCCTGGTCCGGTGCTGCCGGAGCAGCACAACCAGCACATCCATCGGAGAACCCACATGATGCCATTGTGTTACCATGGCAATCAGCACTACAGAAGTAACTAAAAATAAACTCCAGCTCCGCAAAGCACAAAAGATCGTCCTGAATCCAAACCCTGACTCAGCCACCTTCAAACCCGGGTGTGTGTGGTGCCAGGTCCCCCACTCAGCAGCCACCCCCCTTTGCACAGCGGGGACGTTCCCCCCATTCCCCTGCAAAATTCGGCGCAGAGCAGTGAGCTCCCTGTTGCACAGGTACAGCATTTGCTTCAGTCCCGGTCCACCACTGAGCAATGCTACCGAGACTGTCTGGAGTTCCACAGGAGCAGGTGGACATCTCTCCAGAGCCCTCACGGGGCTGCAGTCATCAAGAAAACTTCATTTTTTTTTCTCCAAAAACCTTAAAAACCGTCTGATTCCCACTGCATTCCCAATGTCCTGAGCAGCATCCCACCTCCACGCCAAGAAACCCGGACAGCTGGGCAAGCCCCAGGCAGATCAGACATGAAAAGATAAGCTGGGCAGTTATAAGCAACTTGTTGCATGTCACCTTGTCCAAACAGTAACAAAATTAACCCACGGAGCAAACTGCAATAGCAGCACTGAATCACCAGGGTACACCTTAAAGTGGACCCAAAGGATAAAAGCTGCACAAGAACGTAAGTCCTGGGCATAAAACCCAATGTGTGAGCGCTGCATGAACAAGAGCCAAGCACCACCTCAGGTAGAGCTGCAGGATTGGGAGGCCACGGCGGACAAACGCGCTGAGCTTCCCTTTCCCCTATGGCATTGCAGGTTTCCACCGGGGAAATTAACAGTGCAGGGACTCCAGTGTCCGTGGCCAGGTCACAGTCCCCGCAAGCCCATGGTCAGATGGCAGCCCACGTCAGAGCACGCTAAATTATGCATGGCAGCTTTGAATTATTTCTTCTTCATTAAGGAAAGTGTGTGCACAAATACATTGGCAAACACCCTTTTCTGCAGAGGAGGCGAGCCTGGCCCCCCTGGGGAGCAGCGGGGCTGGGGGCTCGGCCCAGGGCAGCCAGCGGGACACGCACAGGGGGACGGTCCCCAACCCCACCCTAGGCATGGTCCCTCAGCTTTGTCACCTGCTACCAGACCCTGTAAGGAGCAGAAACTGTTTCTCTTTAATTAACATTTCTCTTAATTAACACACAATTCAAACTCAGGCTGTCCATGAAGCTTACACTTACCCCAGAACATTTTTCCGTGTTTTTTTCACCCTAAAAAACATTTAAAAAGGAAGAAATCCTGCAAGCAGCTTTATATTGGCCTTTGTATTCCGAACCACTCTGGGGAACAATCAACAAGAAAAATATCCCAGCTCTAAGGGGGCTCGCGAACACACATTTAAATCAATTACATCCATAAAAAAGGAACCTGTGGGAGTAACATGGCACAACGCACAGCTAACAAGCCCAAAGTGAGGGTGCTTGCAGAGCCCTACGTAGTTGCAGCTTGCGATGGTGATGTGGGAAGCACTTAAAGCATGCCCTGCCGCCCCACAGCTAAGCCAACTGCTGGAAATTGAATCATCTGTATTATTCTCACTCCCTCGTGCTGGAAACCTACAGCCCTTCCTCTGAAGCCACTGGTGGCGAGGCTGAAGATGTGGGAAGCGCAGCCCTGCTAAGGACCTCCCGTTCCAGCCCCCTGTCACCCACCGCCACTGGGATTTGCTTCTCTGGAGACAGGCAGCGACAGGATTAGGGCAAGAGAAATATCCCACCCAGCTGCTCTGTCTCTGGGCTCCCCCATGTAGCCTGGACAGCTCTGCCAGCACCGCAGCTCTCCAAAGGACAGGGCGGCGTGCCCCCGTGCTCGCAGCCCACTCCCTGTGTGCCCACGGGGGGGCGACAGTCCCTGGGAGCCCATGTGGCATGGAGGGGGTTGTAGCGGGGGTTTATCCCCTCACTAATGAAAGCTTTTAATGAGCCTGGAAATATTTCCTAGCAGAATTCCCACCGGACGCCTGGTTCCTCCATGATGCTTACGGGAACAAAATCAACATTTCTGCGTGCGGTTACGGACCCCGCTTTGGGGTGGGTTTGTCTGGGTTTTTTTCATCTGCCTGACCTTTGAGTTTAGGATATCATTTTTAAGGACTACCTTTGCTATCTTCAAAACCAGTGCAAGCAAAACCATAAAGGAATCAACAGTGCAAAAGCCAGCCAACTCATTCAAATGTTAAAACTATTCCATTTTATAATGAAGTAATTAAATTACAGCACTGGTTCAGTTTTCTGCAGTTCATGTTCAGGCAATTAAAGAAACAGAAATAATCCACTCCCTTTGATGAGATGCAGTTCACCTCCTGGCACTGCACTTCCATGGAAACGATTATCCTTGGGACAGCAAGAGCACTTTGTCTCAAGATCTTGTCTGTGATGAGATGCAAGAAATTCAATGGGAAATTAAATTCTAGAAGGAAGAGTCGCAAGGGTCTCTTGATCTGATCTGTAGGTAGAGACATGGAAATGGTCTAGCTGTGACACTGTGCTTCACAATCCCACTTTACCCCTTTATGTATGGCTTTCTTCACATTTACATGGTAGCCAAGTGGGTTAATGGCCTGGATCTCATTAAAGTCAGTTGCAAACAGCTATTACATCATTACACAATAGCCTCTTTGCAATCTGTTTCTAATTCAGCAAGGAAATAAGCCAGAAATGAGAGCAGCCCCACAGCAAGTGCTGGGGAACCGCAACAGCACATCCAAGCAGCAGAGAACCTCGGCCCCAGCCCAGGCGATGCCTGACGGCCGAGCTGCAGCTGGCACCGCGCAGTGACTGAGCCAACCTCAGATTCAAAGTTATAAACCTCGCCTTGGAGCTGTGTTCACTGTAAAATGCAGCAGAAACATTTTAAGATAGAAGCTTTTTGTTCTATTAGAAAGGTCATTACTGGACTAAGGTGAAGCGAGAGGGATAGAAGAATAAGGATTCCTTTAAATAAAGCCAGCGCAGGGCAAGAAAGCAGTCCCAGAAACAGGTGCCCTGCTATTTAAAGTAACTTAACTGATACAACATCACTAGAAAACTAATTTCAGTATTTTTAACTGAGGAAATGAAATCAGGGGAAACTCCAACATGACATAGAGGGTACCATGCTGCAGCGTGCAGTATTGCAGGAACAGCCTGTGCTGAAAAGGTAAACAAACTTCTTCCAAATCTACAACAAAAAAAAAAAAATCCAGTAATCCAAATTCCTTTTCATTTTGTGAAGTTTCTGAAAAAGCTTTTATGGAAAATTGCAGTTTTGTGAAAAACATTCTGGCTTCATTTCTGCAACCATTCTGTCACAGCTGCTTTCACGCTGTGAGAGGTTGCTCCCACTAACTTGCTTGTTCTTATAATGCGAACCCTGAGCACCTCCACGTTCCCTGGGTGGACATGGGGCTGCACCCAGAGCCGGTGGGATGCGCTGGTCACACCACTGGGCCCTGCTGCCAGGAACTGGGAGGAGAGACCCGAGAAGCATCCCTGCTCCCTGCCACCCACAGCCCCGGGCTCCCCAGTGAGCCCAATCACGCAGCCACCCCCTTGTTCAAAACCACCCCTGCTGCATCCCCAGCTCCTAAAGTGCTTCGGGGTGATGCTCAGTCAAGACTTGCATGCCATCTTTACCTTGGATTCTTCCCACTGCTTCTCTCTGAAATCCCTTAATGCTCTCCTGAAAGGCTGGAAACTGCACAGAGTTTTGCCCCAGAGTCTCCATCACTACTGAGCTATGGAAGAAAAACATGTAAAATGACATTTGTTTTGAAGACTCCCTACAGGAAGACAATCCCTCCAAAAAAGCAAAGCCCTGCAGTCTCTGTGAGGTACACAGGTCCCAAGCGTGGGGCGACTGCTGCAGCTCCAGCTGCCAAGGCACAACAGGAGATGGAGCAGAGGGCTGCCGGCAGCACTGCAGTCCCTCAGAAATACTGCCGGAGGATCTGGATGAGAACAACTTGCTAATGCACTCTTTGGGGGATAAGGGTTTATTTGCATCACAGATCAGGGAGATGATCATAAGCAGTGGGTCAATCAAACCCTAGTCCCACGGTGCCCCCAAGCCCCCGGAGCCAGAACCACCGCAGCGCTTGAGGCCAAATCATTTATACTGAAATCATGGCTGTCAGGTTTGTTCACTTTGATTTCAGAGTGTAGCTTGTGCATTGCAAGAAAGGATCTTCAAGCAAGATAAACGACCAGTGCCCACTCGCACTCTCTCCTGCAGATCACAGCTGCTCTTTATGGCTGCACCTGAAGGTTTTGTTCATAACTCTTACCTCAGCTGCCTTTTTCTTTTTAGAGGGGAAATTTGCATGCGGTATTGAAACTGTGACCTACTGCTAAAAACAATTAAACACCAGCAGCAGACGTCTGCCACAGAACTAACTGCAACCCCAATGCAACGAGGTGCTGGGGGAGTTTCCCCACTAGGACACTGCAGGCCACCAGCACCCTGAGGGACACAGCAGCCTGTCCTAGTCCACGTGGGCATCACCAGGTTAGGTTAATTAACAGGGCTGCTAGAACAGAGCCCTAGAAAAGGCTCGATACACGTTTTTAGGAAGAAATTACATTTGCCATAGCATATCACAGTACAAAAGCACACATGAAGCAAGTACCACGCGGTACCCCGTTACTCTGCAGCAGGGTGTCCTGTGCTGTGACATAGCAAGGGACAGCCATGCCCTGGCAGGGATGTCTCCTTTCCCCAGGATAGTCTGCAGCCAGAAAGCACAACTGCCACAAAACAGCTTTTTAAACCCAAAATGGACAGCCCATTTATAATGTAGTTTTCTACATGTAAGCCCTAAAAAATAAGTCACACCCATATTCAAACATAATATTTTTATTTGTGGATAAAAATTAAGGCTCACAGTACTTTATCATTTCACAAGCAGAAAAATGTTAAAAATTGAGAATGATGGGGAATGCCCCCAATACAAATTCCTCTAATTGCTGACATGTTTTACTGAAGACTCGAGGTGAACAATTGAACAGGGCAGCTACAGTTATTAGTTCGTAAACTAGGTGCTAGATTTTTATTTTTTTTTTAAGAAATGTGAACAGAGTATTATGTTTCTCTCCACTTCTGGCTGTCTGATACACATGGATTCCATAAAAACACTCAAGAACCGCTGGGATAACACCAACTTTCCTAAGAACAACCCACCATGTCTACAATGCATGGCACAGGTGTCAAACAGGGGGAAGAGAGCTAAAGATCACAAATTTCATTTTGATAAGACATTTTGATTATAGTGCAATAGTTTATGCCTAGAATTTCCAATATTCAACTTTCTGGCTTAAAAAACCCCAAAGCCAAAGTATCTTCCTAATGAGCACAGGAACTGCTGTCAAGCTCCATTTCATTAGAGACATGAAAGCAACCCACGTGATTAAAAGACTGTCAAACTTCAGTATACACATAGAATACAGGTATACATCATACCTATAGTTCAGATGCAACTCAAAGAAGGACTTCCCAGTGTGCAACATGCAGTGAATAAAAGATTTATGTCCAAGTATGCTGCAAGTTTGTGGTCCAGAGGTACAACAGTTACGGTAGCCCCCAACTCAATGGGCATCACCATCACCACGCAAGTTTTCTTGTGAGTTACATCATAACTATGGGACTATATACTGCAGATTTATTTACACGGAGACCAAGTAAGCGTCTCAGTCAAAACTGAGAAAGGTTTGGGTTTAAGAGGTGCTCTATATTCTTTGCATTACTTTTTAGTAGTTCCTATATTCTTTGCATTCATTACTTTTTAATAATTCCTATAGTCTTTGCATTACTTTTTAGTAATTCCTTCTGTTCTGCCTATTTGCTGTCAAGGTAACACAAACGGGCAGCGGCAGCAGCAAGACCAAGCCTACTTACAATAAGCAACAACTGCTATAGCATTAAAAGGCTGAAGGATTTCTGTATCACACCAAAAAGATTCATTTCTTGTCACTGCACCTTTTACGTCCGAGATACCAACACAGTAATGAAAACAACTATCCTCAACTTTTTCTGACAAAAAGTTAAAATGTACTCTAAAGCCATAATTTCATTGGGGACCTTTCTTTTGAGATAAGCTACAAAGAAAATTTGTTTTCAACAGAATGCATGCTATAATAGATTCTGCCACAGCAAACACTGACTTGCAGTGGTTTTGACCAACAGCTCTTACAGGTCACAGTCCAGTAACAGAAGAACATTCGTATTGATAATACTTCACTTACATCACCAAAAGCTCATCCAAAGGGCTCAAGGAGGTTATGGTGGATGTGGGTGAGAATTACTACCCCCATTTTATAAAGGAGGCAACTGAGGCATCGATTAAGACCAATTTGCCCAGGCTACAGAACCTGCTAGGAGCAGGGCCGCGAGGGGGAGGCAGTTGTCTTGGCCACTGGCCTGCTGCTCTCCTGCACGCCTGTGTCCCCAAAGGGTTTCGAAGAGCAGAGGGCTGTAACACGCCATCTCCTTCCCCAAGCAAAAAACCACCGCTCAGTGACACAGGCAAAAGAATAAATTTACACATTAGCCATTTCCTATAAGCAGAAATTAAACTAAATTTCCATAATGTGTAGGCAGCAAACGTAAGAACAACAGGAAAATGTGTGCAATCAAAAGAATATAGAACAAACACTTTCAACCATTATTCCAGTTCACAAATCTATGCAAGTGGAAATATAAGTAGCTACAGCCATGAAATACTCCATGTTATTGAACAGTTTAAAACAAGTATTTCACCCCCATAATACTATGGTAATCTTGCAGCTGAATGAAATGCAACTTCTTAAATTAAAAAAAGGGTAAGAGGGATGAGCCTGGATACACGGTTACGGTTCCACCGGTGGAAGTACCCGGCAGGCACCCAGCAAGCTGCTCAGGTCAGAATTTAACTGTCACTTCCACAGACAGCAATCGCAGCACATGCTCAGAGTTCTCAGGTGGATGGAAATAGCTTTGCCTCAATACATCAGAAAAGCAGAGGTGTCCAATGTAACCATCTCCCAAATTATTGCTTACTTAACTACATAAACAGTAGAATACAAATGATGGAAGGGATCTATATGGATTGGATAAGTCAACTCTGATACCATGACTCCACACTAACAACTATAATGATCTTAAAGATCAAGCTAAGTACAATACATACAAAAAAAAATCCTGTAAAAGCAAATGTGTAGAAAATAAACTGTCATCAAGTATAACGAAAGCACATCAGCAGCAGGCTGCGAAGGGACTGTTGCGTGAGCATCTGAGGACAGAAACAGGATTTGCAGATCCAGTAGCTCTGGTGCAACAGCTTTCCAAACTTCACTCCCATTTTTATGCTTCTATCGGAGTCCCCAGAAGCACACAAAGATACTTCACTGTCTGGAATTTGACATATGCATACATGCAGTAAGTGTATACTAAAGATTAGCCTGCGTACACACGTCCGTTACCAACACGCACACCTACTGAGCGATGCAAGAGGGAGTGAGTACAGAAAGACAGACAGGTCATTTAATAATATTTTAGCATTACTCTCTTGGAGCTCAACATTATTGCCATGGGCTAACACGTCAAACGATATATAACAAGCTTAACAGTATACAACAGATACACAGTAATTCCACAACTCAACAGTATCAACTACTCCATTTGGCAAAATATTTATTTATAATAAATCCGTTCAAAAGCAGTTGGTCACAAAGAATTCATTTTACATTTTTAGGCTGTAACAATGCTTTTGGTAGAAGTAAATAAACTGTCTCTTTTTACACAGTGTACAAAAACAAAGAGACATTGAAATGACAGTTAACAATAGAACACATGAAAACAGGAAGAATCGGTAAGACAAAGGCAAAAGCAATAGGAATCTGTCTGCGCACCGGCAATGCTGCCATGATTATTTACCCGTACAAATCCTCAGCCCCACTTAGTTATTATCCCCAGCATAGCTCTTAACTGCAGATTTATGCTCCAGGAGAGGAATCTGATGCGATGTAGCAGCTCCAGTCACTCTTTCACAGTACTGCATGTCAACACTGGGAATGGTTTCTGATATGATATAGACTGCACACAGTACTTTAATAGAAAAAAGTTAATTACTCCCACTCCGTAGTTCCTGGTGGCTTTGATGTCAAGTCATACATCACCCGAGAAATGCCAGGAATCTTCTTAATCTCTGCCACCATTTTTAACACAACCTATTGCGGAGAGAAAAAAAAAAAATATCAGAAGAAATCATGTAGAACAGACCTGATGAAAACTACCTTGAGAAAAGCTTAAAAAAGGAAAACTTTGTTCACACTAATTCTGTTATACATGAGAGAAAGAGCCTATAGCTATAAGCATATTACCACCAATTAAGAAATAAAATCAACTTAAAGAAAACCTCTAGCTTTGTGATATCTGCAGTTACATTTGGAACTTGCTGATTTTTGGCACTGATACTAAACCAGGGTGTCGATCGCAATACGCTTCCCTCAAGGCAGCAGCTGTTCAGCTTCAAAACTATTTCTTGAGAGTTCAGCAGGAACATATGCTGTTGTGTTATTATCAATCATTTTCAGACTTTTCTCAGACCATCATCTCCAGCTGAACCATCAAACACAAAGCAACAGCCTGAGTGAAACCCCTTTCAAAACAAAAAAGGGAGCTCTAAAGGTAAAAAAAAACAAAACAGAAAGCGGCATCCAAAGGGAAGAGTTTCCATTGAGAGTTAATTCTCCAGAGTTCACAATCAATTCATGTTAACAAAAGTATTCTACATGAGAATCTGCTGATCCTTAGAAATTCAGCTTCCTTAAAAACCCCACAGTTCGTAGCAGTGCCACTTACATAACATGCTGTTTTACAGTGCAAGCATAAATTAAACAATGCATCGCTCTCCATGGAAAAACACAGAAAATTTTTAATCAAATATGATTATATTCCCCATAAACACAGGTATTTTCCACAACCTCTACTATTTCGTTACACATTATTACCTAGCCTTAAAGTGGGTTTGAAGAAGGTGGGGGTGGGGTGGGATTTGGTTGTGGTTTTTGTGGTGTTTGGTTGTTTTGTGCTTGCTTGTTTTTTTTTTAAACACAAATTTCAAGGTCAAATGAATCCTCATTTTATGTAATGGAATAGTTTGCACGGAAACTTAATCTTGAATCATTTCTTTTTAAATGGATAGGCTGTCTTAAAATAGAAGACTTCAGTTACATACAATTACTAAACAATGCGTATATGCTTTTAAAGTATGTTTTAAAAAAAAGTCAGTCCTGTTCTTCGTCTACACTACATTCCCAGAGAGACAAAGTACTTGAAACTGGACATGGATAAAGTTTCCCAGAAAAATATGCCTGAACTTGACTCCTAAATCCTTTTAGTGACCTAAATAGAAAACAGCACACTGAGATGTTAAACAGCAGGTTCCAGTAAAATCAGAAGTGGCAATCAAGGGCAATTCTGTAAGTCAGGACATTTCCAATCACTAATGCAAAAAATTAATTTCAAAATCCCAGGAATGGTTGGGGTATTCTTTTTTAATTAATGGTATTTTTGGCTCAACTCTGCTGGAAAGCCTTTAAGTTTGTCATACCCATCTGCCAGCTTCTCATTTTGATGCATTTTTTTTCCCCCAAAACACCACCATATTCTTCCTAACGAATACTGTGAAAGAGACAAAAAATTGCAACAAAAATCAAAGTCAAGGCAAGCAATCGAGAGAGAGGGAAGAAAGTCAAAATGAGTCATCTACAGTACTAGCTCATGTTGAAAAGAAACTTGAAAACACATATTACCTCTTCTGGAACCTCATTACCAGGAGTTGCTGCAATACCAGTCATAAAATCACTTGTAATAAAAGTTCGAATAACCACAGATCTTTGACAGGAAGGTTGTTTCTGTAGGGGGTCCCGATCAAAATGCAATGGTGTCAGTATTATTGGCATCTGGCTAATTTTTCCGGCATAACCTTCAGAAAAATAGCAGTACAAACTGCTTTAATTTGGTTTAAAGACACAAACGTGAAAAGTTTTACAGAATTTCCCACACATACTTCAAACTATATACTAGGAACTACATTTACATCTTCTGGGATCTTTTTGCTACTGCTACCACACCACAGAAGATCACGCTCATTATACAATTATGTAATTAGTGGTGCATACACTAAAACTGCTCAAATTGCCACTTGAAATAATCTTCAGCATTTGCAGGCATGCAGAACAAAACCAGATAGTCTCTGTTATCCCTGTAATTTGCTGTGAATGCAATTTAAAATCTACTTTCCTTCCCACATGACAACCATGGGGTTTTATCTATCCCCATGTCAAGCCCAGTGAAGAGCCATTCACAAGTATCTCTGTGTCTTTGACATACTTAAAAGAAAGCTCTTAAGTATCCCTGTTGCTGGTGGTTGATAGGTAACTCCAGACAATCACCTCTCCCTTTTTTTTTTTAAAAAGTATCTCCTTCTGAAAGCCAATACACAGACCCCCTAATTTTACTGTTTAAATGATCTAAAAGTTTGAGATTCAGGTGCGTGGCAGCCTGCAGAGCCAGTCTAACGCTACACAGGCTCTCACTCTCTGCTTGCACCGGATTGAGCTCTTGGTACAAGAAGCCTTTTTCACTAAACTCAAGTCTTATTTTTGGGAGCAATTCATTCACGCAAAGCCAACTGTCACCAAAAGTTAGCGAGACACATCTACAGTTTTACAAACACAATTGACAGTGTTATCCTCAGCCTTTTGAGGCTATTTTTGTACAAATTATGGTAAGACAGCCTTGCAAACAGAGTATGTATTTTCGAAGAGAGATATCCTTTGTAACTTGGAATTTATACAAAATATAGGCAAGTCTGATGAACTGCTTCCCACACATATCACATCTTCAAATGTAATTAAGTTAATTAAGTAAAAAAAATGCAAACAAAACTGAACCTCAGAACTACTATATTCCTAGACTCTGCCTGTGTACCATATCACAGGGTATTGAATGCTCCCTGGATGTGAAGGGTTTGAAGTATTACTGTCTGCTAGTCTGAAGTAGTTGCGTTTACAAATACGGCTTTCACTTTAAGTTAAGAAATATGAAACCACCACAGGTAGTGAGCATCATCACCATTAGAAACTTAGTATTTGGGCTCTCTTCTTTCCACAAAAAAACCCCAACACCCATGATTTAGAAACTATGTCAAGTTTCTTTATACAGTTTATTTACTTCAGGTGAATACTGATGACTGAGATCATCAGCAAAGAGAAGTAATTCGGTTGACTTTTCAGCTGGCTAACAGTACTTTTTGCAGAAGTTTGCACTGCAGTGAAGCACCACACCTCAGAGCTTCATGACATGTCAGAGGCAAGCCTCAGTGCCCCAAAATCCCCTAAAATTAATTCCGCTAACAGAAAGGCTAGTAATTCCTGTCCTTTAGCTATCAGCTTCTACAACTTTCAGAAAAGGCTCTTGCCTGTCATGCCATTAATTTATCTCTTCTTTGGAGATAATCAAGAAACTTGTAGATTTTGACAGTACCACTATAACTACACCCAGTTAGGTCTGCAGGGATCTTGAAACAAGAGTCTAATCCATGGGATAAGGCGAAGTACCTACCAGACTCCCTGAGAATATTGTGAGCCTCAAAATCAGCTTGACGTAAAGTGCTGAGGACTCCTGTTGTCAGGAAAGTGGGGGTGACATCTGTAGGAGGTTCTTTGACCGGTGGACCAAACACGTACACAACCCTGGAAAACAAACAGGATGGTAGAAAAAACACAGTTTGCATACATGGAATAAAACAGATTGCCTAAAGACTGCATCTTTAGTATTGCAGTGAGAACATAAAACTAGGGAAAAAAGCATAATATTTGATTTTGCTCCTTAGCTACTAACGAGTTTAATATAACTTCATGCATATATTCTATAAACATGACATGCATACTAGCTTTGGAAGTCAAACGTACTAATTTATTTTGGTTTGCTAGAGACTAGCAATAGCCCCAATATTACTTATACAAAAGAATAATCCTTTGAAAAAAAACAAATACTAACTCAGTGGTATCACAAAGGGTGTTTTTTCAATTTTACTTTGATGTCAGTAAAAGTTAAGATTATTCTAAGAAAGCTACTTAATAAGTGCGTACAATTTCTATCTTCTCTCCTAATAGGAAACTACCAAAAATACCATTAAATAGGAAACCTTATTGTTAAATGAATAGCTGTGTTTTCAGCACAGGGCACTAACACTGCAATTTATAAATCTACATTAACTACATCTGTAATGAAATATCTTCTGAATTCAAACCAGTCACATCAGCTTTATCTTTTTGATCTCATTCATTGTGTTTTGTATGTTGCAGAACAAAAAGCAAAGTATAATATTGTCTGACAGGCCACATACAAGGATTCACTATGACATATTCACACAAGTTATTTGAGTTTGTAGATACAAACCAAGAATACTTGTCTAAAATCCAAAGCAGAAAAATATGCAAGCTTTACGTTCTCTATTTTTGTTTGTAATTTAAAGTCTGCAAGCACAGCTGGGCAGAATACCAACTATTTCAGTGCACTCCTCAAAATGCCAGCTTCAGTGTCCCTAAACATCAATGAAAGATTCTGAAAACATACCCTGATACAGCAGAACTCCCAGAGATGTGGTATATTCAGGAGGGTAATATTAAATCCAAAAGAGCTTAAAGACGACAGCAATGCTGTAAATCCAGCACATACTTCGAAATTGCACACGCAATCCTGATTTTATACCTTCTTTTGTTCCCTCTGCATTTAGTTTAAAGAAGTATCTTGCAATTCCAGATCTCGCCTTTAAGAATAATACCTCTTTCAGTAGGCGTCACTTATGTGACAAAATTAAGTTTTGCTATAAGCAATTATAAGCAGTTTCATCAGAAAGTCTACAGCCAGGCAAGGATGATATGCATTCTCCAGAACTGATTTAATACCTAAGCAACTTCAGGTGTTAGAAAAGTTATGGCATCAAGTAGCTAGAAAATGCATGTTCACAACAGAGCTCAATTAAGATTAAACTGCCCAGCTTTGGAGCTTTCCTATGTGCCATTAGAACTGACAGTCCCACATAAATTCCCTTTCTGACACAAAGCACAAAAACAATGCATGACATTACAACTCATCAACAGGCTTGGGATCTTTCAAAAAAGATTTTGCGTAAGTTACATTGGATGTTGTCTAATCAAGTGCTTAAAAAAAATTAGGAGATAAGCTATCAATTTCTTTTTCAAGCTAGTAATTCCAGAAATAAACCTATGTTTTGATTTATTGTGTATTTATAATCTCTGTATGATATTCCTGTCCAACATGTAAAAAAATTCTACCATAGATTAAACAGGAGAATGCTTGTGCATGCTAAACTTCCATAAATTAAGTAGATCATTAGAAATAAAAATAATTCAAAACACTTACCTGTTTATGTTGTGGCACATGCGTGGTATGAGCCTGGCAAGAAACATAAGAGACTCCCAGTGTGGAGCATCTTTACTAGAGATCCCACAAACATAGCTATATGAACGACAGTCACCCTATAAATTTAAAAAAAAAAAAAATTGAACACAAAGTTTGCTGCCAAAATAGCTCACAATACTTTCCCATTCATCCCATGGGTTACAAGACCATACTTTGTGTCAACATTTAGCAGACACTCAGCTGGTGAAATCAGTATGCTGAGATACACCAAGTGAATGAGAAAATACAGAATAACAGACCTCTTGTGAGCTAACAAGAGCGTATAAAAGGAAAATTTTCAGAATGGAAAGATTCATATAAGGTGACTTGAGCATAGGGTTTGATTGTGTATTGCTATTTTGATGGCACCATCTGAAGAAAGCCTGTGATGAAGCATAGAAATCTGCTGATGATATTGCTATTTAAAATAGTAAGAAAAGCTGACTGCACGGAGTTACAGAAGAGACACACAAGATTAAGCAGCTGACAATGAAAGATGTAATTCAATACTGATAAAGCAAAGAAAGGTACTTTACAGCTATGACTACTCAGTAGAGAAATCTTCCAAGTTACCGCACGCAATTCCATGAGAATGCCAGCTCAGCGTTTGGTGACAGAAACACAAACCAAATACAAAGGACAGCCCACAAAAATTCTGGTGGCATTAGCAAAGGAGTGAAAGGAAAGAAAACACTATGTCACTGCAGAGATTAAAGTGTTCCCAAATCCTGACAAGAATAAGGATGTAGTACAATTCAAAAAAGTACAGGAAAGGGCAACAAGCATGTTCAAATGTAGGAAGCAGGGTTTTTTTGACCTAGGACTCCTCAGCCTTAAAGGGGGCAACAGGATTACAGCAGAAGTCTACAAGATTATGAAGTCACGAAGAAACTGCCTATAAGTGACCAGCATTATTCAGCCTTATTGTATTGATATCCTCAAATACAATACCTGGCATTTACTCAAGTGTCTATTCAGATGGTTTGACACCTTCGCACTATACCAGCACTGACAAATGACAACAACATAGGTATCACAGTCACCTGAAGTTTATGTTCTTGAGTCAAGCCCCTAATCTTAAAGCAGCCATTATTATCATAGAATCATGGCATAGTCTGGGTTGGAAGGGACCTTTAAAGGTCATCTAGTTCAACCCCCCTGCAATGAGCAGGGACGTTATGCTTCACTGCAGCCTGCCACACTGCTAAGAAGCAGCTTTCAGAACATCCCTGGAATGAATCCATTTACCTGCACTCCCACAGTTTTGATTGGTAACAAGAAGGCATTCAGTGAATGTAGGCTTGTAATCTGCATCAGCTTCTCCTGATCTTCTTCAGTTGTACATGCTTTGACCCTTTGCAGCAAAGTATGTGGCTGTGCGATGATGCAGAAAAATAATTTTTAATTCAATAAAGCCCTCAAGCACGCAAACAGAACTTATAAATAATAATTTTATTTGCATTGTAAGTAGCTGATTGCTTAAATTTAGTCCACATTTACCCCTTGGAACTATTTACAAAATACCTTTCATTTAACAACTAAATTTTAGCAAAAGCAGTTTTATTTGATTGGACTGCATGTAGTTTAATCTGAAGCTCTCCAAGGCCATAGGTGAAGCTCTTTTCCTATGCTCATTCTCCCTTTCACAAAGCTATACTTTTCATTTTTGTTGTTTATTTCAGATACAGAACAAAGCAATATCCTGTTACACTACACTGCAATTCAACAAGTTTTCAAGGAAATACTCCCCTCTTCAGTGTTTTGGAAGTCGTTTCGAACTTAAGACTTCGATTTAGAGCAGGCCTCTGCTAATGACTTTCCAGCCCCCTGCAGTTTAGTTCAAGTGAGCTTACAGTAATCATGAAGGTCATAACAGTTAAGAGATTGAGAACTTAAACATCATCAATTAAAAACTTCAGGTTTCTGTTCAGGACATTTGGCAAGCACTAGTTCCTCGCCTCTGCGCTTTCATTTAGACAGTGATTGATAGGGCATGCAAATCTAGAAAGTTACAATTATTTCAGGGAGGGAAAAATCTCCAGAAATCCTCATCTGCACAAAGTTTAACTAAAACAAAATTTATTTACTATTTGAAAGATATATAAACTTCCATTTTCCAGAAATTGCCTAACACTTGCACCAGTCATGGTACAAAAAAATTCTACTGTACTATACTGAATGGCTTCAAGTGAGTTGTACTGGAATGCATTACTCCTTGAAGAGCAGAAGTAGTTTTAAACTTTTAGCAGCTTAAACCTCATTGCAGGCCACTATGGAATGATCATACTGCTTTTATGCATATTAGAATTTAGCAATTTTGTTACCTTCTTAACACTTGCAGAAAAATCTGCAACTATTTTCAAAATGTTGTTTGTTTCAGGAAAGTCTTTGCACACATAAGGCTCTTCAGCACATATCACTCTTATTGCTAGACCAGGACCTGCAATGCAAAGTTGAAAAAAACATTATACTAAATAACAGGAAAGCCAACTTTCATCTAAAAATGTGACAGCATCTGGAACAGCAGTCAATCATTGAGTACAGTATGCTTTGCCATTGTACCTATACTTCAATTGTCTTAACACCCTACAAGACAAAAAATACACAAGCAGTTTATTCTGGAACAATAACACTATTTCTGTTCGGTATATTTAAGCATTATTTACCTACACCTTAAATTGGATGGTTGTTTAAAGCAACAGTTAGTGGTGATGAAGTGTGGCAGATGGCAAGCCAAAGGGAACAGGAACCTCCTCCTTCCCTTTGCTAGGCAACTGGGATGAAAGAGTTGGTTATAACATACAGTTGAGTGTCTCCATTGTTTTTAAAGACTCCTGAAGGCTATTTGACCTTTTAGGTACTTAATACGAAAGCACATGTGATTTGCTGGAAATGTTTGAAGACAGCTTCTTGCATTTCACATGATGCTGGTACATTAGCACAACAGCCTCTGCCAGTGACTACTACACACCTTGCAGGACAATTGCAAAACACCTGGACAGAAAAGCATAACCCCCTTAAAAGCACATGGGCTTTGCTATATTATATACTTTCATGTTTTCTGGTGGAGAACTGTTGTTATTTTCCATACAATCATTTTCAAAACAGCAAATGCCCCTTAGAAAGGCAGGCAGATATAGGCCATTATTTCAAGTAAGACACATTTGACAGCTCAGGCAGCATTCAGCTGCACTTCACTGACAATTCTTGCTTTGGCTTATACAAATAAAAAGAAACAAATACAGCTAAAAGCAAACTCAATTATAAAACTTTTCCTTTAATCACTATACATAATAAAGCTGCTCTCAAATGTTCTTTTCCTGAAAAAAGATCCTTCTTAAGTAAAAACTAATAAATCCATAATTTTTTTTCCTGTTTAGAGGTAAGTTTTATGCTCCAACATAAATTTATTCTACAGGTTAAGTATATCCTAAACAATACTGATGTGATCCATAGCCCTTCACTAAGTAGCACAGACCAACTCTCATACCTGGGAAGGGATGCCTCGAAACCAGCTCTTCAGGAAGACCAAGTTCTCTCCCTAGCACTCGCACTTCATCTTTGTGAAAGTCTTTCAGTGGTTCTATTACTTTGCCCTTAAAAAACAGAGAGAGCAATTTACACTTCAGCTTACATATTCAAACAAAAAGCCTCAAATGTTTAGGTTATGGCAGTCAAATTGGCCTGCTTTTCACAGCATCAGCTGCCAACACTTGCATAAACACTGGAAAGAAAAGTACATGTGAATGCAGGCTTTGTGAAAACAGCTGCAGGACAGAGGCTAAGACAAGGAAGTTTAAGTTTGAGCCAGAAGTATCAATGATTCAATCAGTGTAGATATAGCTGTAGGTCAAGCCTGCTCTGACTGTCTTCAGAAATTCAGACCTTTCTCCTCTTGCCTAGCTGTTCAAATCAATCTAAAAGCCTTGAAAATACTTTGTACAGTATTAGAAGCGTGGGTCAGTAATGGTTACTTCCTCTCCTACGGTTGAGCACTTACTAATAACTGAGCACTTTCCAATAGGGTTATTACGTGATGTCTCGTGTTGATTCTTTCTTATTTTATAATACAGTTAGAGAACTTACCATTCTAATGTCAGAAAAGGCAAAACAGGGCAGTCTCCTACATTTGCTTCATATGCTAGTAGTTAAGAGCTCTGCACAAGAAAGGTATTCAAAAAGCTTTTCTGGACTTTGGACTAAACAGACCAATTGGGAGTGCAATCAAAGGGACAGGACTTGGGCTGCTTATCTTCAGACAGTTCAACCTCCTGTGTTCATATCATCTTCAATCCTCTGGTTGTTATCCATAGATGTCCATGTTGGGCCATTTCAGAAAGATTTGTGGGTTCTTAAATTGACAACTGCAAACAGATTGTGTGCCACCAGCATACTGCTGGCAGATAGCTGATCAGGTTACTAGTAACGTCATGCAGAAGCTGCATAAGAACAGAAAGAACTCATCCCGGTAGGTACCTGAAGGAGCCATCCCTAGATTTCAACCCATTTAAATGTATTATTCTCATGCTCTCTCAATAGAGAGGAGAATACTATGCTTGCAGTGCTGAATGTTACTAGAGGTTCTAGAGAAGGAGAATTTTGGCCCTCTCTCTCAACAGCAGCTGATCTTTTCACTAAAGCACTGTCACCGCTTTTGCCTGAAGTCACTGCTCTTGCCAGAATCCATAATGTGCCAGATCTGTACTATCAGTACCTAAAGGTTACCCATTGACTACTGTCCAGAACAAGGTACAACAGAAGGAATAAGTGACCCATTACATCATGAATTCTAACTGAACCAGAATAATGTTGTCTGAGAAGTCTTAAACTACTCTCCCATTAAAGGCATTTGGTATTGCTCTGCTTCCTCACTAGGATGCAGGTTTGTTTTGAGGGTTAAAAAGTAAAAGAGTGAGGAAACAGCTTTCAGTTGAGAACACCATTGTTCACACGGAATGAATCCACGTTCAATCTCTTGACATCTTCCTCAGTATCCAATGCCAGACAATACTTAAACAATTTTGACTAATTTGGGAATGTAGCAACTAGAAAGAAGTGTTATAAATTGCAACATATTACAATAGAATCTAAAGGGCCTCATCAGAACAGAGTCCCATCAACATGGGACAGTTATACCAGCAAAACATAGAAGTTGTTCATTTTTGATACTCAGCTTTACATCTGTGAGAACCAGAAGGATACACCAGTATCCTCATTTTCATTTACCTCTTCTCTTAACTTTCGAATCAGCTCTGTGTCATTATGATGAGTTTTGATGACTTCAGCTTTGCCACTTGCAACAAGGGAAGCACTTTCAATGAGATCAGGTCTGAGGGTACCCTGAGCAAGAAAAACCTCTTCAGGTTTCAGATTCATTTCTCCAATAACTTCATTAGCAATCTGTAAGATGGAGAGAAAAAAGAAAAGTGTTCCGATATACTTTTCGGTTGTCAAAGGTCTAAAAAGGAAGATAATGGATTGCCCAACAAATGCTACTGAGCTGCAAAAGCACAAACAAACAGGAAGACTAATTATGACACTAGCACACTACTGAAATAGTCCTTATAACCCCATATTTTGTTGAACAGAAAATGGAAAAAATATCTTCAGACTACAGGGACATCACTGCCTGTTAAATGTTATATTCTCCCTGCATCACCAACACCAATTCCTGACAGATGGAAAACAGCTCATCTTCAGCAAAGCAACAGAAGAATGCCCCAATTCATGTTACCCATCAATTTGGTGAAAAAACACTACATGGAAGTTTATGCAACAGAAATGAATGGCCAACCGATATAGTATATCTAAATATGATGGTGGATCTAGTACAATGCTTGTGAACCATGTTGTGACCATTGATTGACTGCCAAAAGTTTTAGGCTTAGGGTAATGTACCAATGGCTTCTTAGGTCATCCACAACTTAGTAAGACTACTGATGCCACTGAGTGCACAGTGCTTTAGAAGGAAACAGTCTGATGTAGAAGATGTATCTAGAAATCATCATTTAAAAAAAAAAAAAACAACAAAACAACCAACAAATAATTATAAACATTACCTTAACAAAGGTGTCACCAATAATTTTTCTTTTTTCTTCAGGACTTGTAGTCATATTTAAGGTCTTGCTAATTCTTTTACGTGGAGTTCTGTCCTCATCCGAGATGGGCAGAGTTGTTGTACCATTATAGAACGAATGAGCTGCATTCACCACTGCATGAAATTACAGGAATTTTTTGGCAAAGCCAGTAAAGATTTTTATGCAAGGTTCAAAAAAAAAGTTTCACTCTATTGCTTTAAAAAAAGAAAATAAAAATCATTCCAGTCCTTCGACTATTAACTGCATTAAATAGGGCTGTTCAATACCTCAAGAATTAATTCTAACAGAATAATTTTATCTCTCTTATTAACCTACTCTAGAGGGCAATTTTTTTTCATATTGTGAGGCTAGGCAACGGTGTGAAAGTTCAGTTCTTGCTTCCTCTCTTAGATTATAATTTACTCGCTTTATTTAAATAGTTTACAGGATGGTATTTCCCCAAGGGCTTTCTGCAACCAAAAATTAAATGATGCACTATTTACTCATGGTACATTATGCCTCTTAATTTAGAGGCTCTCAATGCAGACATCAGCTAGGAGGCTCTTTGGCATCTTTTACCAGCACTGAACTCCATGACCTACAGAAGGAGCATTTGCAGCAAAAGGATTCCCTCAATTTGTTACTCTGGCAGCCTGCCAGAGCCCAGGTTTATTGGTCTAGAGAGTGCAAGAATAAGACAGATTTTCCACTTAAAAAAAGTAAAAATAATAATAAAAAAAGGTATGTGTAGAACAAAGCTTAGACTTTGCTGCATCAGGATATTGCAGCCCAATCTGCAAGATGCTAACATGCAAGCTCCCTGCACTATTTCACACTGTCAGGCTCGTGGAAATCATTGCTCACCTGGTGTCACACTTCCCGGCCAAAACACAGCAGGATCACTTGACAACAGTACTTACGCCCAGCCCCAGGAATAGGCAGCTATTACTCATGAAATAAATCAGCTGGGCAGTATAAAGCAGCTCTCACTGTTTGCACAACTCAAACATATTCCTCGTGCTTCAGGTACCAAAAAAACTCTAAACCTTCTCATCAGCCATGACAAGGTACCTTCCGCTCTCTCGGAATGTATTGCTTCTCAACAAGCTACTCCAAAAACAACTAAAATGCACCTATTTAGAAGCCAGGAGAGGAAAAAACGAATGCCTTGAAAAAGAAATTTTGGCTATAATACCATTCAATCACCCAAATGAGCTCTCAGTTTAAAAAGAAAGAGAACCAGGACAAGAAATAAAGCCCCAGTGGAGGACTGTTAACCAAGCTACTGAAGAAAACTGCAATCAAATGAGTTTTGCAGCAGCTGAAAAGGATTACTCAACCATCAGCAGAAAAGTGAATGAGCACCAGTGACTGAGGCACATACCACCGCTCTGCTGTGCCCCAACAGCAGATAGCAGATCTCGACAACTGAGGAGATGGGTCAGTTCATTGTATGCTCCAATCAAATAAGCAAGGCTTAATATTTTAGGTTTGAAATTTTGTGAATAGGCCTAGGTTGTCCCAAATTAGCAACCGTGCTTTGGTAAGTAAAGTCTGAGAACTGCAAAGATCAATTCCAATCAATGAAACAAAACACTAAATGTACATTTTAGGAGACTGGCCATATCATTAGTGGTATCAGGCATATTTAACAAAATTATGGTACCTTTAACTTGAATCCCAAGTTTTTTGAGTGCCTCCTCCACAGACTGACTCTCTCTTTTGCGCATAAATCCATTATCTATGTGTACAGCTATGACCTGATCTCGGTTTAAAGCTCGGTTCAGGAGAGCAGTACACACTGTTGAGTCCACACCACCACTGAGTAAAACCTAAGGATGAGGAAAAACAGAAAAAAACCAAAATTTGGTCAGTTGTCTATGGGGAAAGTCTTAGCAAATAATTCAGATACAACTGAAGATCAGAACAGACTACTGACTTATAGTCAATGATGTGGAAGAAAACAAGAAGTCAAACAATGGATTGACCCAATTGTGCTAACTTTCTAAAACCTGTTTCATGTCTTACCCAAATCATGACAATTCTGTGTTTTTCAAATTAACCTGAGTAACTGTGTCAGTGTTTCTGTCAGGCTTTTGCAAATAATCTTTCAGCTTCAATTCAATCTACTTACCAGGACTTTTGATGAGCCCACTTTCTCTTTGATATCTTGAATGCACTGAAGTTCTCTGTTTTCCACTGTAAAGGTACCACTGCATCCCGCAATATCATAAAGAAAATTCTTCAGGATCATTTTTCCATTCACTGTGAGGCTAACTTCAGGGTGGAACTGTGCTCCATACAGTTTTTTAGATTCATTTGCTATGCCTTCATTGGTGCAAAGAAGTGAGCATGACAAAAAAAAAATTGGAAGTGAAAAGCATACCCAAGAAAGTCAAGCATACATTTTTTGAGTGATTTATTCTGCCATGTTTTTGCACAAATCACCAATCAAAACTAAAGATTCTGGTTAAAGTTAGGAACAAGGATACTGTTACATATCTGGAACACACAATCCCCCTCAGAAACCAAGGAAAACACTCAGACACCCTAGGAAAACCACAGTGAGAATTAATTTTTTCCTCATCACGATACCTCATACAACCCTGCAACCAAGCCACGTTGACACAGCTGCACGCATGTTAATAGGGTTGTGCTGGTCAAGCTGTGCAAGCGTCCCTACAGGGGTACGTTTGTGAGCACCGCTGCTCTCTTTTTTAACAATCTCTGGAGGGTTACTTTGAGTAGATCACAATACTGCACCTTGTACCAAGTAAGTGTTGCTCAGACTGGGATTAAAAAAAATAATAGGGAAACTGCCTAATTCCACTGACCTGTTAAAGACTCCCAGGTACACTGTATCACTGTATTTTCTTTCACTGCTGGAAACCTGGCCACCACCTTACCAGCATTCGTTTGCTTCCTTAGGCACAAGGAGCCACAGGCTTTTGTAAGAGCCCACGGTCACTCGCAGAGATGATCAGCTCTGGTGCAGGCGCGTCCCGCAGTGGAGCAGCGGATCACTGTGTACAGGGGGGTTTCCTGAGCCGGGGAACCCACAGGGGAGCGCAAGACCCGCCGGGAGCCGGCAGCTCTCACGAGGGCAGGTGACGAGGCGTGGGC
>NW_008824056.1:2632464-2635590 GCF_000699105.1 Pygoscelis adeliae
GGAGACTTTATTGCAGCCTATCAGTACTTCAAGGGGGCTTATACAAAAGATGGCAGCAAACTTTTTAGCAGGGCCTGTTGCAACAGGACAAGGGGGAATGGCTTTAAACTGAAAGGGGGGTAGATGTAGACTCGATATAAGGAAGAAATTTTTTACGCTGAGGGTGGTGAAGCACTGGCACAGGTTGCCCAGAGAGGTGGTTGGATGCCCCATTGCTGGAAACATTCAAGGTCAGGCTGGACGGGGCTCTGAGCAACCTGATCTAGTTGAAGATGTCCCTGCCCACAGCAGGGGGGTTGGACTGGATGACCTCTAGAGGTCCCTTCCAACCCAAACTATTCTATGATTCTATGAAATGGCACAGGAAAATGTTGCGGCTAGGAAAGAGACAATTCTGTTTCTAATGCCTCCATAAAGTGGGGTTAATGATATCAGAGCTCTGCTGAAGCTTGCACACTGGATGCAGCAAACTTCTCATAGCAAAACAATTTATAGAGCGATCTGAGTAGGCATGAGTTCTAGATTGCTTTGAAGATAAGCCAGAATATAATGAATGCTCCATCTAATCTTGACAGTAGTTTGGAAATAACCTTTCTGTAACAAACCATCTTTAAGTCTTTTAAAAGGTCAGTTTTTTCCTCACATTAGTTACTTGTCTAATTTAAGAGCAGTACCTTAAGGTTTGGTGTTTTTTTTTAAATGAAAGATTTAAAATAAACCAGGTGCATACTTTGAGATCTTACTAAGTGGCTCAGCTAACTTAAGACCTCTCCAGGTCTCCCATCTCCTAGGAAAGAGACTCAAAGCAGCTGTTTGCAATTCAATAATTTGAGTAGCTTTCAAAAACCAAATTCTAAGGTCCTACATTTTTCTATGACAATCTGTGTGCAATATTTGAAACACTGCTTTCAGTACCAACATTACTTTTGCTCAGTTGAACATTCATGCAATAATATTAAATACAGTAACAAGTTAAACACTGTTTAATTATTAAAGCTTGATTGACTTGTACTATTACAGTGCAAAAGCCAAACACCATTTACACTGCACTCTACAGTACATGTCTTCCTCTCCCCTGCCTTAAGGGCACACAATATTTTATTTCAAAGAGAAACAACGCATGCATACTTTAAAATAACATAAACTGTAAAAATAAAGTTAAATTTTCCTTCAACCACCAATTTAAAAACAGGACCATTCATTTTCACGTCTATTTCTTTCTTTATTATCATGACAGCACAACATGCAAACACATACAAGAAATTGTTAAAAATAATTCACTTGACAATTAAATAACGGAGATATTCTGTTCCCATTTGGTTCTAACTACTGTCTGCCATAATTCTGTCCTTTGATGAACATTATCAAAAGACAATTTCAGTATAAAATAAATACCTGCTATAATGTTCCCAGACTGCGCAACCACTTTGAATCCATCAGCTACTTTATCCACGCTATCTCCATGAGTGAGGAGCACAAGCTCTTCCTTCTGAAGGCCCCTAAACAAAGATTAAAAACTAGAATCAATTAAAAAAAGAACAAAGACTTAACTACCTGTGTTTCCAAGAGAAGCCCTTAGGGATCCAAATAAAAGCACATGTCAATTGACCAGGCCCATTTGAAATACACGCAGGATTTCCTTCCCAGAAACAGTCACCTCCAACTCTGAGATGCCTCCATTGGAAGCTGCACAAGTTCTCATATGATACATCCTTCATCCAAGAGGTAATTTATTTTAATTCAGAAGGGTTGGTTGTTTTGTTTTTTTTCCAATAAACTCGCCAATATTGAAATATCCCCTCTTTGACATGTAGAACCATCTAGAGTCAATCAGGATACTTGGAGTCCTGCTTTTTATTTCAATGAAGTGAAGTTTTCTTGCTCAAAACTAAGTGTTATCAGGACAATTTGGGCACCTCACACTTTAGATAGGGTATAAAGTTCTGCAGTAGCCCTACAGGAGAAAGTTAATAAAATTGGAATACCGGGTATGAGTAAACTGTTCGAATTATTACAAAGAACTTGAGAGGCATTGACAAACTACCAAGAAATCTAATTCTGGTTTTATAAAACAGCACAATGCAATTTTAAAGGAAGGTAGAAAACAAATGGTTTCAGATTTTCTATTACCTTTCAAAAATTGGATGGGTGCCAACCAATACAAAAGTAACGCACTGCACAGCAGAAGGATATAAGAGCTTAACGCAAAAGGTTCTCATGTTGTGGTACACTTTATGGTATCTCAATGAAGATGTTCTACTGTGAAATAAGGGGTTTACACAATATTCCAAGCAAATATATCTGCATTTCTAAAGTCAACTGAGAAGTTATGCCTAAGTATTTGTTTAAATGAGTAACTTGCTTACTCATGAACACAGCTGTAAAAGTTTTATTAGAAATTATCAGATTAAGCATGGGTGCAATTTCACTACATTCTTTAAAATAAGCTTCCTCTCATCCAGCCACCAATTTCCAGACTAGTATTTCCAATATTGTTTTGATAACTTAAAATGTCTATGTACCTGAACAGTGAACATGTGTTATCCAGAGTAATGCTGAACACTCCATCTTCTCTAACACTCTTCTTGTGCACCGTACCTCCAAACACCTTATTCATCATCTGTCAAAACAAAAATATTACATGAAAAAGCACCACACAGTCTAGTACCACTTTGTACCTCAGTCTGCCTATGACTGACAACAGCTCTAGCCCCCCAGTACATACCAGCCTAGTTTTTCATGACTATACTCATTTAATATATCATTTTGCAAAATAAGAATTCTCTTCAAAATTAATCATAGAGAAATATTACATGAAAAAGCACCACACAGTCTAGTACCACTTTGTACCTCAGTCTGCCTATGACTGACAACAGCTCTAGCCCCCCAGTACATACCAGCCTAGTTTTTCATGACTATACTCATTTAATATATCATTTTGCAAAATAAGAATTCTCTTCAAAATTAATCATAGAATCATAGAATCATTAAGGTTGGAAGAGACCTCCAAGATCATCGAGTCCAACCATCAACCCAACAACACCATGCCCACTAAACCATGTCCCTAAGCGCCTCATCTACCCGCCTTTTAAATACTTCCAGGGATGGTGACTCAACCACTTCCCT
>NW_008824056.1:2636072-2650431 GCF_000699105.1 Pygoscelis adeliae
TTTCCAGCCACTCTTCCCCAAGCCTGTAGCGCTGCATGGGGTTGTTGTGGCCAAAGTGCAGGACCCGGCACTTGGCCTTGTTGAATCTCATACAGTTGGCCTGGGCCCATCGATCCAGCCTGTCCAGGTCCCTCTGCAGAGCCTTCCTACCCTCGAGCAGATCAACACTGCCGCCCAACTTGGTGTCGTCTGCAAACTTACTGAGGGTGCACTCGATCCCCTCATCCAGATCATTGATAAAGATATTAAACAGAACTGGCCCCAATACTGAGCCCTGGGGAACACCGCTCGTGACCGGCCGCCAACTGGATTGAACTCCATTTACCACAACTCTCTGGGCCCGGCCGTCCAGCCAGTTTTTGACCCAGCGCAGAGTCCACCTGTCTAAGCTGTGAGCCGCCAGCTTCTCCAGGAGAATGCTGTGGGAGACGGTGTCAAAGGCCTTACTGAAGTCCAGGTAGACCACATCCACAGCCTTTCCCTTGTCCACTAGGCGGGTCACCTGGTCATAGAAGGAGATCAGGTTGGTCAAGCAGGACCTGCCTTCCATAAACCCGTGCTGGCTGGGCCTGATGCCCTGGTTGTCCCGCACCTGCCTTGTGAGCGCCCTCAAGATGATCCGCTCCATGATCTTCCCCGGCACTGAGGTCAGGCTAACAGGCCTGTAGTTCCCCGGATCCTCCTTCCGGCCCTTCTTGTAGATGGGCGTCACATTGGCCAGCCTCCAGTCGTCCGGGACCTCCCCCGTTAACCAGGACTGCTGATAGATGATGGAGAGCAGCTTGGCTAGCTCCTCCGCCAGCTCTCTCAGCACTCTCGGGTGGATCCCATCCGGCCCCATAGACTTGTGAGTATCCAGATGACGTAGCAGGTCGTTGACCGCTTCCTCTTGGATTATGGGGGGTTCATCCTGCTCGCCATCCCTGTTTTCCAGCTCAGGGCGCCGAGTACCCTGAGGGTAACTAGTCTGATTGCTAAAGACTGAGGCAAAGAAGGCATTAAGTACCTCAGCCTTTTCCTCATCCTCGGTGACAATGTTCCCCCCCGCATCCAATAAAGGATGGAGATTCTCCCTGGCTCTCTTCTTGTCATTAATATATTTGTAAAAACTTTTTTTGTTGTCTTTAACGACAGCGGCCAGGTTGCGTTCTAGCTGGGCTTTTGCCTTTCTCATTTCCTCTCTGCACGACCTAACGAGATCCCTGTACTCTTCTTGAGTCGCCTGCCCCTTCTTCCACAAGTGATAAACTCTCCTTTTTTTCCTGAGTCCCAGCAAAAGCTCCCCGTTCAGTCAGGCCGGTCGTCTTCTCCGCCCGTTCTTCTTGCGGCGTACAGGGACAGCCTGCTCCTGCGCCTTTAAGACTTCCTTCTTGAAGATCGTCCAGCCTTCCTGGACCCCTTTGCCCTTCAGGATGGTCTCCCAAGGGACTCTCTCAACCAGCGTCCTGAACAGGCCAAAGTCCGCCCTCCGGAAGTCCATGGTTGCAGTTTTGCTGCCCCCCCTCCTTACTTCACCGAGAATTGAGAATTCTACCATTTCATGGTCGCTAAGCCCAAGACGGCCTCCGACCACCACATCTCCCACCAGTCCTTCTCTGTTTGTAAACAGGAGGTCGAGCGAGGCACCTCCCCTGGTAGGCTCATTTACCAGCTGTGTCAGGAAGTTGTCTTCCACACACTCCAGGAACCTCCTAGACTGCTTCCTCTCTGCTGTGTTGTATTTCCAGCAGACGTCCGGGAAGTTGAAGTCCCCCACGAGAACAAGGGCCAGCGATCGAGAGACCTCTGCCAGCTGCTTGTAGAACGCTTCATCTGCCTCTTCATCCTGGTTGGGTGGTCTATAACAGACTCCCAGCAGGGTATCTGCCTCATTGGCCTTCCCCCTCATCCTTACCCATAAACACTCAACCGTATCATCATCACAATTCTTGAGCTCTATACAATTGAAACACTCCCTAACATACAGAGCCACCCCGCTGCCTCTCCTTCCTCGCCTGTCCCTTCTGAAGAGTCTATAGCCATCCATTGCAGCACTCCAATCATGAGAGTCACATCATCATTCTGTATTGGGCTCGTTCGCTTCTGCTGGCCTGTCAGCATCACTGGGGACCACTGCCACAAACAAGAAGCAGCAGAAATCCACAACGGTAGACTATAGCTAGAGATTTGCAAAATAATGCATATTCAATAGTGTACATCTGCTTGCACTTACAAATGGCTGCTCTGCAAATCAGCTGAGTATCTGAGGTCAGTTATCACAAAAACAGTTAAGCTGCTGAACAAAAATCTGATTTATCTATCCTTTAGTTAAGGGCCCCCAGATAGGCTTAAACTTCTCAAAATCTGGCTCCTCAGCTCTGGAGAACCAGTCAAAAACTTGAGTCTATTCCCTTAGTGTTATTTTTGTGACTCTTAATAATCCTTGCTATATCAGAGTAGTACAATTCTCAAGCAGGTTTTTTCTTTCTAAAACCTCACCTTGTCATTTGGATATCTGTATTTTAGATTTCAGAAGTCTCAAAATAAAGATTTTTTTTCTGTGCAAATATAACTGGCAACTTTAAAAATATCTTTAGAGTTTCACCTTCCAACTACTTTAATTTTCAGAGATGTAAGGCTTCATTTTAGACCTAGTTTGATACTATACTTACTGCGCTTGACTGATTTCAATCTTTTATAATGAAGTAGCAGTGTGTTAATATGCACACTTGATTCATTTCCGTAAAGTCAGCCTTAAGGAACTCCCCTGCTTGAGGCTAGCTAACGTGGTTTTCAATTTGCTTGGCATTTTAAGGCATGTTTTAATATAACACACGTTTCCCTTTAGAATGGGGAGTGCCAACATTGTTTCCGTAATTACCAGCCTTTCTAAAGGAGTTTTTCCAGCCATTATTCAGCACCTCTGAAGGCCTAGTAAATCACTAGCCCTGGAAAAAACCAGAGGCACAAGCAGAACTCATGCATCTAATCCATCCCTTGTCTCCTTGGAAGTTTGTTTCTTCACTCAGCTTGGATCTACTAGATCACTGCAGGACCACCAGTCAGTCCTCAGGTAAATAAGTGTTTTGGCAGAGGGAGGGTTTAAGCACTCTTAAGAACTATACTAGAAACATTCCATGCTTGAAAACCAAAGGGAAAAACTATTTCACTTGTTTACACGAGGGGCATATTTTCCCATATCAACTAGACAGAATTAGTTAATGACTGCCAGGTTATATTTATTGTGACAAAAAAGGCAGTGTGGAACTCAATTCACAGCACTTACGCAAAGAAAAACCATTTATGCTATTGATACGGCAGAGCCAAGAGAAAAATACACAGTATGCTCAGTTTACCAATTAGCACTTTAAAAGTATCTTTTGCACTTGTGGCATACTGCTTATATTTGAAAAGCAGGTCGCTTAGTAGTTCCTCTTCAGTTAGTATCAGAAATGAGGCCTAGAAGACGGCTGTAGACAAACATATCTCTCAACAGCACCTGCATGCCATAGCAGATTCCAAGAACCGGTTTTCCTATTGTAAATATTGCTGGGTCGAACCATGGTGCATCTTCTGCATACACAGAGTTTGGTCCTCCAGATATAATGATAGCTCTGCAGACAAAAGATAAAGAAAACATTAACTCAAATATATTGTTGACTTTAAAATCTCTTTATTTGCTTTAAACATTGACATTGTCTCGTAACACTTCGAACTCTATATATTCTAATATAAATTTTAACACAGATACCCTAACATATAGCTTAACTTTGCTATGCTACAGCTGTCAAAACCAGCAGCTTACCAGAGAAGTATTTTGTCAGTTTAAACAAAGTCAAACACAAACCATCTTAAAAAGTGACTGTATTTTAAATTCCTCATAGCCAAGCACCAACTATGAGAAAAGCAAGATGGCTAGGATCAAATGCAGAGTATTAGCATTAAGATATATATACTTCATGATGCCTGTGCCATCTGGAGGGGAGTTGCATTCAAAAAACAGACTCCCAAACTTCTAGAGCTGCTGAGAAAATGTCCCTTAATTCACCCTGATTACAAAGTGAGATGGCATTAGCAATAGGTTGTGAATTAGAAGTCCAATACATGCAAGCATTTATGGTTTGAAGTTAATACTTCACGCTATAACAGCAAATTAAATCTTTTCAAAGGGGAAGAGAGGCCTTTGCAAACCATGATGATTTGCAAGATCGTGAACTGCAGAAGTACCAGCCAGTTGGGCAATGCTTTGTGGCCTCAACCCAGGATCGAACACGGGTGTACCAGACCTTGGACTCGTGTACTGTTTATTTCGCAGAGAACATCAAATCCATTATTCAGAGCGAGAAATGAAAAATGGGACAAGAAAGAAGTTGCATACATGGGATTAAATGCATCTAATAAAGCTTTCTTCTAGCATTATTTAGAGCGTTTGTCATGCAAGTACTGACAAAACAGAATTTTTCTATTTTTAAGCAGCAGAAACAGGCAGTGCGCTTTCAACATCTGTACCACTGGCAGAAATAATCATGTAGTAACAAGCCCACATACCAAACGCCACCTCTCAACTGCAGTCATGCAGGGTACCTGCTCCCATCAACGCACAGCTAGATCTCCCCAGCAGCCCACCTCCACCTCCCCCAGCCTGGGCTCCTCATTTCAATGCAGGGGACGAGGTGGAGGGCTGGATGGGGGCACCCCTCAGAGCCAAAGTACAGCAGCTTGCAAACTGGAAGAGGCAGCATTTATTTCTTTGTGTGTTGGGATCTACAAGTGAGCTTTGGAATAAGCATACAGCTGACATAGGTGTAGTTTTACACTGAACAGTCTTGACAACTAGTACCTGCTGTACATGTACAGGCACTTCTGTTCAAGTCAGAGACGTGATGAATTTCCTAAACTCAGACACCACTAGAAAGAGACTGAAAACCCTTAACACCTGGTGGTATTACTGCTTCTAATAATGCCACGTACAGAAGCATTTGCTTAAGTGCCATACACAGGGAACACTATTTAATATTAAGGAAAATATAGCCACATCTACAAATTGAACATTCTTACAAGAAGTCAAAATAGTTATACACTGTCCTAGCCAAAGAGCAGAGTCATAAAAATCTGCTTTTTTCCATACCAGTTAAAATCCCACAGAATACAGGAAGGTTATCCAACATGGCCAAGTATTAAAGAAAAAAACTATGAGCTGAGGGTGAGAGAGGAACCTGCATCTTCTCAACTGTCCAGGAGAAATTAAAACTAGCATGGGATGCAGACTTTTAAAGTTTTACTGCAACACCATGTAATTTCTTACATACCTTCTTGCATTGGTATGAATGTACCTTTTTCTGGTTTACCCTAAACCACTTCCAAAACAACCTGACCTAGCTTTGGAAAGCCTATTTGCAATGGATTAAAGGCACATCAGGAATCATGTCACAATACCAAGAGTAAAATGCATGCATTGATACCCCAACCTCAGGACTCACACCAGAGCTCAGACAGTGCCAGAATCCAAACTAACTCAAGCGGAGCCCCCAGCTGCGGCACCTCCTCGGCCCAGGATCAGGATCTTGTGGAAACTGCTAACGTTTATGTCACATTTAGATGAAACTTGTCACTAGAGATTGTTCTGAAACCATGAAAATTGAGGAGCTGGCTTTTTAAAACACAACAACATGTAAATACAATTTAGCAAAATGTTCCATCTTGCTGCCTGTCTCAAACCTTAGCACAGACCAAAGCGCAGCTCCTTGGCCCATTCAGTGCATGAGCTGCAACATGGAAACCTAACTATTCCCGTGACATGTGGAATATATATCAAAATCTTGCAGTAAAACCACGAACTCATTTTTACAGTGGTCATTGAATAAAGGCACCCAATGGCTGGCATCAGTATTTGTTGAGCTTTCCTGGATGTGAATGATTGACTGAGACTGTGGACACAAAGCTTATTGACCAGTCTGGGTAACCAATAACCTGAAACCACTATCTTAACCTTGAGAAGTGACCTTTTGAATGAAGAGGTTTTGCCATGTTTTAAAGAGCCATTATTTGGAATGACAAGTCCAACAGGTCTAATCACGAGACTCTGAAGAACCTTCAACTGTACACTACAAACCTGCATCAATACAGCACAGGTCTAAGACAAAACATCATTAGTACTATGACCCACACCTCAAGTCCAACACACAGGAGATACAGGATTTCTTTTTTAAACCAGTAATTGGGTATGTCCGTCTTTTAAAGACTTGATTGTTGGAGAATTATAAACAAGATCTGACATGAGAAGGTATTTTTCAGAACATTTCTGAAAGAAATTCTTCACACAACAGCTACCTGATAGATCCAGCAGTTCCTGGGTTTTCTGTTCTCTGTGTTTTCAGAAGAGATCAATAAGCTCCTATTTGACTTACTAAAATATACTGTTTACTGATTCACTAATTATCACTGATTAGAAAAATGCAATTCTGCAGCAAAGCACTGTCTTTATCTGTTGTCGGGCACAACTGAGAAGCACACATGCACCGTATTTCTGGATTTGTACCAAACTGACAAGTAAGGTCTTTGATGATTTGTAGACTTCAGGGTATTTATTTTCCCCACACAAGAGAGGCATACCCTGGTAAGCCTAATAAAACAAGAAAAAGAAACGTACAAAGTTCTAAGTCATTGTGAGACTTTTTCTTGCTGCAAACAATGAGTGGTAGTTTCAGTTAGTTTTTTTAGTGGCTTCCCAGAAACAGTTTGGCATGATTTACCACAATATCTACAGTATTCAAGTTAGGTTTTGGGGTTGGTTTTTTTTTTTAAATTAAACTAAGAAAATAATTTTTAGAAACTCACGAAACTTGTTTTCTTGATTAATAGCTACCCTAGTTTAACAGGTAAAACAGCAAGATCATCTAACTTTTTGCAGAAACATATTTAAATTGCAACCTCGTAAATTATACTTACAAATGGAAATGATTAAAATTCCATTAAGGCATTAAGAAGCAAATATACAAAATTTACATTACTGCACAAGTTTCCCCAGCAAAACTCAGGTGTTTCTGTGGATAAGCTAAAGATGCAATCATTAACATCATTACAATGAAAGTTATTGCACATAAAAACCCTGGCAATTACCACCACTGCCAACATCCACCCATACCATTACACTGAAAGGAGAGAACAAGCAGAACATACAGGCAGAGGCATTGCAGGAAACGACCTACCGAAACCCTTGTTCTCTGATTGCAAAGGCTGGCGTTTCCAAAGGGAAGATCTCAGACTGGACAAACAGCTCGCGCACCCGACGATCTATGACTTTCCCATACTGTGCTCCGGCATCGAGTATGACAACGGCTCCCTCGTAGTGGTGCTGCCCATCCTTGAGCTCTCCTCCGGCGTTCTCCGGCTGCGAACACCACTCACATCAGCACTTTATGGTGACACATTGCAGACCGCAGACTTCAAGCCAGATCTCTTAAACAACTAACATCTGCAAAGCTTGCTAAGGTTGCCTATAAGTTAATTTATGATTAAAATGATAAAGACTAGCCAAGAAACTTCTAAATGAAAAAATCATCAACTTTATAAGGGCGAGTAGATGCATTGGCAAGATAAAGGGGCTACACATTAACACAGCACATCCCTCCCAAGCAGCCACACAAACATGACATCCCCATCCCCCAAAACAAACAGGGTACAAATTAGGGAAGAAAAACGCTAATAAGCTAATGAAGGCAGAGCTTTCCATAAATAAGAAGTCATATGCCCTGTTCACCACTACAGCCACGACAGCTTTTTCCATTTTACAGTTCCATATAAAACCCAGCAGACCCTATGATAATTAAGAGTATGTGCCTTTTTCTCAAGCAAAACAGGATAGTGCAAAGTCAGAAGAAAAATGTTTTTCCCCATCACACTGCCTCGTACGCTGAACTTTCACTTGACATTACCTCCTGGAGATAATAAAAAGGAGAAATTGAGAACAAATGTCTCTGCTAAATGATTTTTCAAAAAAACCCAACTTTTGAATGCAGCATTCAAGCAGATTGCACATTGGAACAAAGCAATGGTTCTCTTTGACCCCATCACATTTGAACTGGTTGGCCAACTTCAGCTAAATCTGAAAGAGGGCTAGAAAATGCAAGGACAAGTTTCTTCTTTTTTTAAAAGAAATTGTGAAAAGAGGCAGCTATTCCATGGAAGTGTCCTTATCGGAAGATCTTCAAAGAAGAATGTGAACACAACCACACTGTAAGACACCAAGAAATTCATGCACAAAAAATTCTGCTGCTTAAAGAAATTGCTTACTTTGGGGGTGTTCTTCCCTTAACTTAAAGCTTACACTGTTTCCAATGTAGTTGGAATGTTTCCAAACTGCCAATGTAGTTTAGTGAAGGAAAAACCAGGAAGGGTTTTACTTCAGCAAACACTGCCTCAAAACACATCTTGAAGCTTACGACCATTTCAAGTTTTAATTAAGGCATGCTGGAGTTGTTCTGCACGTTTGTACCAGGCAACACATCCTTCGATCCAGGGCTCACAGGAGGCTCCCGCCAACTGCTGCTTAGGCTCCGAAGGAAGCTGGGGCAGCCTGCAGCATGCCATGGTATTTCCATGTGGGTCAGATAATCACCCCTCATCAGCCACAGGTCATTCTGGAGGAGAGCATCATCCTGCTGGGACACATTCTCCCCAACAAATACACAGCAAAGGCTGCACTTGAGCTTTCTTCCTCAGCTACCAAGTGACACCTCAGATAATTGTCTTCAAATTAGTCAAGGAAGTTAGTTACCAGTCAAGCACACTGGTAACTTCCAAAGTTTACACTAGCTGGAAAAGGTTTTATCTAAATTAAAGGACATAAGCAGAAAAAATAGTGCTAAATCCCTCAAAAGCCTAAATCCAGGTTACAATCAGTTACTTAATTTCTTTCCTTCAGCTGGTAGCTGAGTGTGCCTCATGAGGAGCTCGTAATGACTTTTTAGTCTTGGGTTACACAATAAAAAGGGCACATGCTGGAAGAGAGCAGACTTCAGCAGCAAACACCCCTTCAAACCCCCTGGTCAGATGGGGAGAGGTCACCAGAACTGTCTTCCCTTCTAGTGGAAGGGAGGGAATCGCTTTTAGAGTAATTCTGGGCATTTTCACCCAGCAACTTCTAAAGTAGCAGTTCTTGTGAGAAAGACCAATATCCTTATGCTTTCCTGATCCCATCTTGTGGCAAACACTATTCCTTGCAGTGCTATTTCTTATTAAAAGTCTTTGTTTCAGAGCACGTGCTGTAGCTTGAACCACAAAGGGACAGAGCTCTGCAGCCCTCTTGGCTTAGTGTCCGAGATTGTCCATTTCCACCTGCAAGAGACCAGGGTGGGACGTAAGCAGTCCCCTCCAGACCTCCGGGCAAGCCAAGGGTGCATATAGCCAGCCCTTGCACGGATGGGTCCCACCTGCCAGCAGTGCTACCCACACGTCATACCCTCGCATTTCCCAACCTGCAGACCACCCCTAACAACCTGCAGAATGAGTAAGAAGAAAGTAATACAACTCTGTGAAGGCAGCTTTTTACATTTTACAGTAAAAAAAATACTGAAACCAAGTTATTGTTGGCATCAGCTCAGCTGGATCAATGGCCAAGCATTTACATCTGCAGCTAGTATACAAATCTTGCTTCCAGTGCCCTACCCTGAAGGCACCAAGATGCTTTGAGCAGTCAGGTGTAGTTAGCTGGGCCCAAGCAACAGCTGAAGGGGAGACATGCATGTGAAAACAAAAAGAGCTCAAAGTTACATTGGCAGCAGGTTGAGAAACGTTGCATAAGGCAGCATAAGTAGGTCTGTATCTCAAATGAACCTGCACCTTCCTTAGTTCTCCTCAGCAAAAGCAGGACAGTAACACATACCCCTTTGTCACAAGGATGAACAGGACAAGTCTCTGCACTGCAGTCACCCAGATGTGAGCACTCGGCTCCCGAGCTGGTAAACCCCTTCACTGAGCCACCCCTGCTTCTTCACTCTTGCCAAGTATAGCATCATTTTGCACAATGATCAGAGGAACACTTTCAGAGATAACTGCATCAACATTAGAATTAATTCTCAATCATTTATGTGGCCCTGGAAGACGACTGTTAAGGCTTCAAGTAATAGCTCATTGCCCAAGTTTCACTGGGAGCCCATTAACACCCTTCCAAAAATCTCAAAAGCCAGCATCTAATCATAGCTCAGAAGGTCTTTCCTCAGATGATGCTAAAGGCATTTCAGCTAAAATCCAGTAAAAGCACTGCATCCATTGAGCAACACAGATCTCCCTACGGGGAACATGTAAGATGAGCAAGGCAACATGCACCTCACCAGAAAAAAAATACTCAATTGGTGGCCTAATAACTTGCTGCTCCCTTAGATGTGGGCTTAGAGTAAACTACAGGCTGAAATAATTTTCTCCGAGTACTACACAGGGCACTGCCCACTGTCCTTTTCTCCTGTAGGCATCCTTGCAGCACATCCCCAGCATACATCCAAGCAAGCCCCATCCCAGGAGTTAACACAGGCGACTATCACCACACTGCGTCAGTGGGGTTTTTCTACTCTAGCTCAAGAGTGAAGTACAATGTAAGGAGGTTCAGCTCTGAAGAGAGCCCAATAGAAACATTACCATAAATCACACAGAAAAAGAAGAAGGAGAAAGGTGGTAAGTCAGTACAGGATCTTAATATCCACTTACTAAATATCAAAAGATTTCATTGGAACATAGAATCATTAAGGTTGGAAGAGACCTCCAAGATCATCGAGTCCAACCGTCAACCCAACACCACCATGCCCACTAAACCATGTCTCTAAGCACCTCATCTACACGTCTTTTAAATACTTCCAGGGATGGTGACTCAACCACTTCCCAGGACAGCCTTAGTCTGCGTACCTGGGAGACCAGCACCGACATAAAACTGTCGCAGACTTGGGAGGAACCCACAGCATCTCCTTGGGGACTTCTGGTACCAGTTTCCCATGGTCCCATCAGTGCTGTTTAGCTGTGCGAGGGGGCACATGCTGGAGTGCTACAGAAACTGCGTTTCACATGAAGTTATTCAGTCAGTATATCCTGGATTGCTTTCTTTCCAATCAGTGTGTTTTAATGGCTCAAAACCAGACATCTTTTATTTGAGATACGCTTGGCTTTGCAATGTGTAAGCTGGAAATCAGTTCAGTTTAGCAATGTTGTCTATGGATATGCCAAAGGAGGTTGTCTTTTTATTTTTTCAAAGGACGTGATCAAGAGCATGTACTTCAACTAGTCTAGTGATTTATTCCCTCCCTCCCCCCCCTTTTGGTTCAGATTTATAGTTTAGGTGATATCAAAAGATATCACCTCAGATTTCATTGGAACATGTTTTGTTTTGGAGAGGTCATTAAATGCTATTTCCTAATGTGGCAATACCGTTATTAGGCAAAACTCCTGTTGCAGGTGCCTTGTTAAGGAGGCCCTCCTAGTCAAAGTAAAGAGCAGTTGTGAAAAGTTGTTGGGGTTTACATAGAGCGGCAATATCCATGTGCCTGGAGGCTGGCAGAGTGCAAGGCACAAAGAGCAGTCCAGATTTATACGTGTGCTTAACTGTGTGACTGATAGTCTTGTCATAGCCATGCTGTGGCTAAGATCTGAATGGGAAATTTTTGCACGCTGCCTTGTCACCCCTCAGGTGCTACAGCATCAAAAAATGACATGCTGCACTTCATAACCACCTCTGGTATGGGAGGCAAAGGGCACCTGAACCAAAGTCTGAATCCATCAGGTTGAACCCTGTCCTCCTGCTTAGCTCTGTTCATTCCTCAATTGTTTTTCTAGATGGAGAATGGGTCCAGTGGAGACCACCAAGATGTGTCTTTACATAGACAGGTATTTCAGAAAGGCTGATCCCAAACAATAAAAAAAACTCAAAAAACAAAACCCGCCTTCAAGACCTTGAAAACAACTAGAGTACCCCCAACCACAAGATTTAAAGAAATTACTAAAAAAAAATCCAAACAACCAAAACATTGTATGGTTAATACCTACCTTCTGTATGTGCCTTCCAGAGTTTAATGCTCTGGGTTGTACCTTTTACCTCTTCCTCTTTATCATGAGGAGGTTATGTTTTCTACTGTGTGAGGTTGTGTTTTTTTAATTGGAGTCAACCTTCTCACAAAGCCCCACTCTTGGCAATCAAATGTTCCCTATCATCAGGCTTGTGATGAAACCTCATGAGTTATCAGTGCAGACACTGTAGTGGCTTCACATTTAAGGCAAAAGTTCCTTTCTGCACAGCCTAGAAATGCATTTGGAAGTGGAAACACTTGCCTTGACAATGGAAGCACAGGAGGGAGGAGAGCGATTGATTAATAGTCTGCGTACCTGGGAGACCAGCACCGACATAAAACTGTCGCAGACTTGGGAGGAACCCACAGCATCTCCTTGGGGACTTCTGGTACCAGTTTCCCATGGTCCCATCAGTGCTGTTTATCTGTGCGAGGGGGCACATGCTGGAGTGCTACAGAAACTGCGTTTCACATGAAGTTATTCAGTCAGTATATCCTGGATTGCTTTCTTTCCAATCAGTGTGTTTTAATGGCTCAAAACCAGACATCTTTTATTTGAGATACGCTTGGCTTTGCAATGTGTAAGCTGGAAATCAGTTCAGTTTAGCAATGTTGTCTATGGATATGCCAAAGGAGGTTGTCTTTTTATTTTTTCAAAGGACGTGATCAAGAGCATGTACTTCAACTAGTTTAGTGATTTATTCCCTCCCTCCCCCCCCTTTTGGTTCAGATTTATGGTTTAGGTGATATTATTTATTTATTTATTTAAAGGCACAGTTCCAAGGCTAGAGATTTTGAATCCAAATGTAATAAGGGAAACATCATTTAATAAAATTAAAAAAAAGAACAGATGCTGTTAACATGCAGCCAACATGGCAGTTTAGCTCATGTGTTTGTATACCATACGCATGCCAGGAAAAAGATGAAGAGGATACCAGGCAGCCCAGCTCATGCAGGGACAGGGTTTATGGACCCAGCACCTCTTCCTAGTGGGGATTCTCCAGTTTCTAATAAAAGTTCTTTTTCCCCTCAGTAGGGGTGTAACTAGAGTTCCTTGTCTTCTCCTGGTCTATTTTCACAAAAATCTGGAGAACTTGCTATTTCTGAGAACTTCTGTCAAAGCTGGTTTGACAGCTCTCCAAGGCTCCAGGTGTTGGGGCAGAGCAGCGGCACCAGCCTCGTGTCCCAAGAGCAGGACTAAGAAAACAGAGTGGGACTGAAGTATGCCAAGAAAGAAAGGGGGAGGGGGGAAGTCTGTATTCAGTTAATTTAAACCACAAGAGTCACCCTGAAAACCATGTCATATGTGAAGGATTCCTACTGTTCTCTACGACTCATGAAACAAATAAAGCAATTACACTATCTAAGATAGTGTATCTCCCGACTGCCATTTGCCTGCTGTTTCACAGCATTTCTCCAGACCCGAGACCTGGAACCAAGGTCCAGAGTGCCACCTGAACCATATCGCCACCTCCGACTGCACTGCCGCGGCAAGGGTCAGCCTTGATCCATCATTTCAGCTCTACCACTTGGTAACACTGGAAGAAAAAAGCTTCCATTGCTGTTGGGGGTTTTTGTGTCAAAAAAAAAAAGTAACTGAGTTCTATAACGAGCTGTGGTAGGAGACCTGCCATCAGGCTTGCATTACCAGCTAAGGACACCACATATCTTATTCCTCAGTGTACCTACCTAGTGCTTTAAACTAAGTTTGCACATTCCTAACAGCCCACTTCTGCAGAATCAGGGAATTTTTCAGCATTTCACACACCCACACGCTCGCAGGATTTTCATTAACACAATTTATAAAACACATTAACATACAAAACAGTCATATTCTGGAGCACCAAGAAGCACCTGGCAGAGCCCGGTCTGCAGCAGCAGCCCCTCTGCCCGAGCCCTCAGCCCTGAGCTTTCACCCACACTAACAACTTAGGACAAGCCTCAACCAGGAGCCTTGATCTCGCACTTTCAAGCCAGCACAGATTTTACAAGAGTTTAATTGTTTCCCTGTGGTATTAAAATTAAGCATTTAATTTAACTCATTTTTTCAAAGTATAACAGGAAGGTAACTCCTTCAAACTCAGGCAATCCCCAAAAGTGATACAAGAACCCCCAAACCGTTATCTCAGACAAACTTTAATTTACATAAGTCGCGTGCAGATTTCTAATGGCTGCTGGGACCCGGCCCCCTGCGGAAACTGCTCTCGTGAGCTCTTGCTACCCGCTTCCTGCGAGAGCACGGTTCGTGGAAGATGAGCTTCGCATCGCATAGCTAGCTGGGGGTGTGACCACCCCAGAGAAGAGGAGCCCTCAAGAGCAGCCCTGGCCAGGGA
>NW_008824056.1:2650464-2651137 GCF_000699105.1 Pygoscelis adeliae
AAGTAGGGACCAACCAAGCACTTAAAAAAAAACCCTCAGTGTTACATTTTCTTGAAGACTAGATAAAAAGTCTACAGAAGCGGCCTGAGACAACTCGCAGGGTTTTGGTTCAGAAGTTGCATCATCAAGAAAAAACTTCAGCTTCATAAGGGCACCCAAGTCATTTCGTCACCCTGGCATACAAGAGCTACACCGACACACATCTTTTTTTTCCCCACTGTCGCTGCAAAGCGGACATGGGGCAACACTGAGGGAGCAGCATGATCCCGGTGGTCACCAGGATGGAGACAGTGGGCCCTGCATGAGGGCTGGTGTGGGCAAGCCTGCCCACTTCTGCGGCAGTTAAGCAAACCAACTTTTCTCTCAAGTTGCCTGAGTGAGTGACCGTTCTCATTGGGACGTGACGCCCAAACAGCGTGACTAGCTGCTAGGAAAGGTGCTGGCCGTACCCCCGGGGAGCCCAGTTTCGGTTTCATCCCGGAGGCAGCGCAGGCCGTGCAAGGCACGGAACAGACCTGGCGCGGGTGGGCTCGGCCACGCCGTGAGCCAACGTTTTAAAAAATCCTACCAAAATCCAGATTGTGAAATTAATTAATTTTCTCAGAGCAACAGCGGTTGTGACCGAGCAGGCAGAGCGGCGCAGGGGGCAGGGGACGTGCAGGGGGCGGGCAGG
>NW_008824056.1:2651727-2652788 GCF_000699105.1 Pygoscelis adeliae
ACTGGGTTTGGGGGTGTCGCGCGCAGCGGGCTGGGCGAACCACCGGTGCGGGGGGATCGCGGCCGCAGCGCAGCGCAGCCCGGCCTCCCCTCCCCTCGCCTCCCCTCCGGGTCACCGCGCCTGGCTCCGTGCGGGTTTAACGCCAGGGATGCCCGCACAGCCGCTAGAGCTCAAAAACGCCGTGCACATCCCCGCCAATCGAACCCAGCTTGCGGTACGTGAGCTCCTGGGGCTCATTTCAGTCCGGTTCAAGGGTACAAATGAAGGCAGAAACTGAGACTTTATCGTAAGTGTTTTTCTGTGTGTCAGTATTGTATGGTATAAAGTGCATCTCCTGTTTCTGCTCAGGTGGAATTTCTTAAAAGACACTGAGGAAGGTGACTACACCGATGAAAGTAACGTTCCCAAAATATTTTTGAAACCCTTCTCTGAACTTTTAAAATTATTAGTCCTCTCACTCAAAGAGAGGGAAATGAGGAAAGGTGTGAGTATAAGAACCCAAGTTACACGTGGAATTACAAGCCAGTGTCTGGTTCCACTGTCAGATGCCAAGTGATTTTGTCCTAAGGGTAATATCAGAGGGCAATTTTTGTTCCAAATGCTTTAACTGCATTATGGCTGCGGTGGGCCTTTCAGGAATTAAAAAGAAAAAAGAAATGGAAGAATACTTCAAGCATTAAAAACAGAAGAAAAGTGAGACACGCAAAACGTGTTTCTGATGGTCCAATTATCATGTAACTGTAGAAATAACGGGCAAAAGGATGGGCGGGAAAAAAGTAACATTCGCTTACCTTGTTCTTACTGATTTTTATTTCTGTTCGTACAGGACAGCCAAAGAGAAAAAAAAACTGAACTTAATTTTTACTGTTCATCTCCTGTTTCCGGACCGTTTAACAACGCTGTTTACCAGCCTGGGGCGGGCGCGCACTCGCTGAAGAACGTTTGGAAGCACCTGGGGGGGTTGTGCGCGCCTTGCTTGGAGCCCCGGTATCCAACACGCCGAACCCCGACAGCTTTCCCAGCCCCGCAGGGCCGGGCCGGAGCGGCGCGGCTCAGGGAAG
>NW_008824056.1:2653741-2671287 GCF_000699105.1 Pygoscelis adeliae
GCCGCAAGTCCTGGCTGGTGCCTACGCAGTACGTCCTGGGGCTCTTCATGATCTACATGTCCACCCAGGTGGACGTGCTGCTGGGCGACGGGGAGGGCCGGGGCCCCGACGTGGTGGCCCTCACTGTGACTTTCTTCCTCTTCGAGTTTCTGGCGGCGACGCAGGACATTGCGGTGGACGGCTGGGCCCTGACCATGTTGTCCAGGGAGAATGTGGGCTATGCCTCCACCTGCAACTCCGTGGGCCAGACGGCTGGCTACTTCCTGGGCAATGTCCTCTTCCTGGCCCTCGAGTCGGCCTCCTTCTGCAACAAGTACCTGCGGTTCCAGCCCCAGCCCCAAGGGATTGTTACCCTCTCAGGTACTGCCTGGGGACTGCCGGCCTGTGCTTGCTGATGCTGGGATGGGGATGCTTCCTCCCTGAGCCTGGACCAAAGGTCCATTCAGAGGGAGCGGTGGTTTGGTGCTGCGAACTGGGCAGGCTTGGTTTGTCCCCTGCCCATGAACAAGCACAGCCTGCCTGGAGGCTGGTGGAGTCTGCTGCTATATGCACTGAACTTCCAGCTTCTCTGGGCTTAACAGTGTGGGAAACCTGCCTTGTCATTATCTTGGCTGACTTAAGCACTTTGGAGACAATTCCCACCCCCCCCCTAGTTTATTGACAATGGAATAGATTATTGTTTTAAAAAGCCCAAAAACCCCAAAAGCTTTGCCTCTTTTTAAAGAGGTCTTTTAAGAACATCTGGGAGGAAGGAAAGGGGAAATAAAAAAAAAAAAAAATTGATTCTTCCGAGATGGTGTTGTTCACAGCAGTAGAAATGACAAGCGTTCAGGGTTGACCACATAGCCAATTTCTGAAGGAAGGCCTTATTGTAGTAAATTAAGGGGGATTTTGTTTTCTCTTTAATAAATTAAATGGAGTCTGGTAATCCAACCCTAACTAGCTGTTAGTGTAGGGTTGTCTTCTGTTTGGTGGTTTTTGGGTTGTTTGGGTTTTTTTCAGAAAGGTTGTGTGTGGTGGTTGATGTTAGGTGTATTACCCAGAAGATGCTTAAAATGCATGTTTTGTTTGCAAGGTTGAGTTTAGCCAGCTCAGCTTATGGGAGGACAGGAAAAACTGGCACCACTTGTGGTTGCCGTCTCAAAGTGACCATGGCTAGCAATGAAGAGTAAATTCTCATGGTTTTAGTTTCTTTTCCCTCTCTTACATTGATTGCTCTGCCTATATCATGTAAGAGAAAAGGTATGCCAAAACTGAGTTGAATTGTTGTTTAAAGGCTAGTTTTCACTTTCTATCCTGTACCTATCTCAATGATAAATTAGGATATCAGTTTCCAAGACTGCTGTACTTATTTTGTCTGCGCAGCTATCACGACTGCTGACTAGTCCTTCTCTTTCCTTCCTGTTGATAACCCTATGTCTGGTCTATATGTCAACAAGCATAGAGTAGTCCTCAAAGTAACCCTGCTGGTTTATTGCTTTCCTTTGTTCTCCCTTACTGTGTAGTTCGTCAGTGCTGGTGTGTCTCTTCCCTCTTGCTCCCGTGGCAGACTGATGTCTTTTAGTGCTGATGCAACTTGCAAATCACTAGTGTAGTTAAGAGAGCTTGGTTTGGCTGTACTTACCTCCACTATCCAGGTTTTTTGTTGTCTTGTTTTTTTCTCAGTACTGTTTGTATAAATGGCTTTGTTACTATTACAAGAGTGCTGTCTTTGGGGGGTGTGTGTGTGATTTATCCCAAAACCAAAAAACACCAATGCAACCTGTTTAACTTGTCCTAGAGTACTAACCTGGGTGGAGTAAGAAAAGCAAATAGCTTTGACACTATAGTTGCAGGATATGTTTTTTTGGGTGGTAAAACTGGCCGCAAGAAATTTCTGTTCCCTTGTTCATGTGACTGTATGTCACAATTTGCTGTGTCCACGTTTCTCTTGAGGCAGCTGTACAGCAGTATTGTAAACCTGCTCACTGAACTGAGGGGAGTGGCTCTCTGGTCCTAGCGCTGGTTGTAATGGGGCTCATGGTGGGCCGGTTTGGGCAGTTAAAGCAGCAGAAAACTTTACAGTTTGAAAAGGTGAATAGTTTTCTACCAGTTCAGATCTCTGAATGCTTTTGTCATAGCTGAGCGCCAATGCTAGGAGTCAACACTTCAAGATCCCAAGTCAACTTCAAGTTGTTGACAAGCAACAGCATTAATTGTTTGCCATGCAGTTGCATGTATGTCTGTCCCAACGTGAAGGAAGAGAAGTAAAGCGCAAGTGCAGGAAGCAGGTGCCCCTTCAAGGCAGCCCAAACTTACCTGGGCCAGTGACTGTGGCGTGCCCTTTTTCCTGGGAAGAGATGTGTAGCTTTAGAATTACTTAAAGCTGTTGTGATGAAACACCTGTCCCGCCATGCACACCTCATTGATGGTTATTTTCAAGCCTGGTCTGTCCCTGCTGTAGTTCAAAAGTTTGCTTTGCCCCAACACAATGGTTTATTTTGCTAGTAATAGCATAGAGACAGAGACAAAATAGGGATGGGGCCAGGCAGCACTGGTGGCACCAGAAACTTTATGCTAGAACTTTGAAGTTCTTTTGCTTGTAGCCTGTTAGTGGTCTATATAGCTGCTTTTTTTTTTTTCTAATCCAGCCATTGCTGTATTGCAGCTGACAGGGCTGACCTGATCAGGAGTATTCACGTGATGATGCTCAAAGCTATTTCTATTCCCATCCTCGCACTGTAGGTCTCTCACTGCGGTGATAATGCTTAGTGCTATTGTTAGAGTACCACTCCTGTATGTCTTTTGTAGACAGTAGCTGTGATTAGCATGACTCTCTGAAAACTCATCTTTTACTTAAAAAAGGTACCCTGAACATGTATTTTTTAACAGAGGAGAGAGCAATCTGACAGCCTTGGTTATGAGATCTTCTCTCCTTTTCTTTAGGAAAGGTAAAAGCAACTGATGTGGAAGCAGCAGAAAATGGTTTGAAATGCCTTTTATTCTTTTACACTGAGAGTGCTAGGATATAGCTAAAGTGGTCTTTTAATGTTTTCTTCCATGCTTGTTGTGCTTGTTCTCTTCCTGTGCACAAGAAGCAACTAATAATTGCCTAAACCTTCGCAATGTCTTTGCCCTTTCACCAGCCCTCGCTGCTTACTTTCAAGTCACATGAGGCTCCTGGAGTTGCTCATGACCAGGAAGATAAAAGGCTACTTCTGTCTTACCCTCTGCATGTTACTGAGTCTTTTCTTGCCTCTTTCGTAAAGGTAGAGGATAGGATTATCTTAGATTAATCCATTCACTAACTCAAAAAGTACTTGCTGTAAAATATTGGTGTGTTTTTACTATTGCTGCCTTCAAATCCACAATTTAGCAAATATTATATCTGCTTAAAATAGAGCACTTAAGAGTTAGCAAGTATAATAGCAACTTAAAACAGACATATTTGAGTGACTCTTTACTTGACGACTGCGTAAGAGCTTTCATCAGGACATCTTTACACTCATAAGTACAAATCTTTGTTTCCTTCGGATGGTAGATAGATATTATATAGGGAGTATAGAATTGAGGCACAGAATAGTTACATGACTGCACAGTGAATCAACTGGAGAGTTGTGAATGACTTCTTCCTCTGAAGTTTTTTCCCCGTCTTCTAACTATTAAATGTGTTTTTTCCTCCAGCTTTTGGTGACTGTGTGTGTAACCCTTCAACATTTTAATTTTTATTTCTGTTTCTCCTCCAACATGCTCATTGTGGTAATAATACACAGAACACCGGGGAAGTGATCCGGTTTGCTGCTGCGCTTCTGTCTCAGATCACAAGCAAACATGTAGTTACAGAGTGAGGGGCAGGGAAGAGCTATGTCAGTTACTGTATGTAGCTGTGTGTTTGTGGTTTGCTTTTGTTGCTCGTTTTTAGGGGGGTCAATGATGTTTTTATGCAATTTTTTATTATTAGGTTTATATTGTTGCAAAATAACTGCATTTTAGATACTCGGTGAATTGTTAATGAAGTGTTGATGGTGGCTGCTAGAAAGATTTTTTAAAATTTTTTTCCCTCTAGATTTCCTGTTTTTCTGGGGCGCTGTCTTTTTAATTACCACTACACTGGTTGCCCTTTTGAAAAAGGAAAACAAGGAACTAACACCAACAAAAGAAGAAACAAAAGGCATCACTGATACATACAGGCTGCTATTCTCAATAATCAAGATGCCGGCAGTTCTTACTTTCTGTCTCTTGATTCTCACAGCAAAAGTAAGTAAATACATATATGAATTGTTAGATACTGATGATATGAGTGTCTGAAAGGTTTCTGAGTCCCTGTGGTGTAACTTATTTCTTAGTTTTGCTAGCGGTTGTCATCAGAGTTCCAAATTTTCACATGAAATTTGGAACAAAATAGCTTGTATCTTTGTGCTAAGTAAGGTTGTACAACAGAAAACACTTGTTTGAGCTTTTGTAAGTGTTTACACAAGCATTAAAGAGAAGTTTGATTGCAATCTAGTATTAAAGTAATCTGTTTTTAAACATTTTTAAACAGGCTGTTTGTGTAGTCTGCAATTAAAAGTACAGCAAATGTTTCTTTTAACCTAAATGCTATTCTCAGAATCTGCAACTCCCTACAAACTAGGTTTCCACGGCTTCTTGTTGGCCTTCGTGGATACCGACAGCAATTAAGGCATGAGCATGAATATCATTGCTGTGTTTAATGTTCTTGGTATAGTTGTGGCACTGATGACAAGAATAGTGTGCAACTGTAGAACGTGTTTCAGAAAGGATTAGGAAATCAAGTGAGAGACAAAAGTGAATTGTACTCTGTCACGTTTCTCAATTTACTTAATACGGAGTAAACTGAATTTCTAGCCAAAATATCACTGCTTTCCCCAGTTTATTTTGTCTAACTTATATTGCAGGTTGGATTTTCAGCAGCAGATGCTGTAACAGGACTCAAACTGGTGGAAGAGGGCGTCCCAAAAGAGCACTTAGCTCTGCTAGCGGTTCCAATGGTTCCTTTACAGATAATATTGCCTCTGATTATCAGCAAATACACAGCAGGCCCCCAGCCACTGAACACGTTTTACAAAGCTATGCCTTTTAGGTAAAAACAAACAAATCTTGTTTGACAAAAACATAGTAACTTGCGTATTCAGATCAAGTATAGGATTTCTTGTGTAACTCTTACAGATACAAGAAAGTATGTCAGAATTCTCATAGTAAGTTGAACTGTCTCTGTCTTGTGCCTTGAAGATGATTCATGTAGTAACACACGTAAGAAAGCAGAACCTGAAGTGTTTTTAAGATGCATATACAACAGCATTAGAGCAGTACTCCTGCTCCAGTGTCAATAGTTCCTTATTCATGAATCATTCTGACTAGATCCGGGACTGTATCTGTAAAATTACATGTGCTTCCCAGTGTAAGAGTGGCAGAACACATTGACAAGTCATTTGGTGCATCTACTGGATGTATGCTTTACTGAGGTAACGGAGTAAAAGAAGCTGAATTATTTTGATGCAGACAAGGAGATGTTTCATTTCTGTATTAAGTGTTTTATATAGGAGTTTGCTTATGGAATTCTAAAACCAGTGAATCCAGCAAATTACCTAATGCTGTTGCTCAATAAATCATGTGACATATCTGTAACAGGTAGCCGTTACTTTAACGTGTTCTTATGCAACTATGTATGTTTTCACAAAAAAAAAAAAGAGTAGATCTTGCTCCAGCTGAGTTTGGTTAGATACCTTGTGCGTTGCTTTCTACAAAAAATAAATTTCTGTTTGAAGGGGCAGGGGAGAAAGCTAGTATAGGAGATCTGGTAGTGAATTATGTTTATGTGCAAGACAGAATTGTTTAGGTATAAAAACAAGTCAACACTTCAAGATCCCAAGTCAACTTCAAGTTGTTGACAAGCAACAGCATTAATTGTTTGCCATGCAGTTGCATGTATGTCTGTCCCAACGTGAAGGAAGAGAAGTAAAGCGCAAGTGCAGGAAGCAGGTGCCCCTTCAAGGTAGCCCAAACTTACCTGGGCCAGTGACTGTGGCGTGCCCTTTTTCCTGGGAAGAGATGTGTAGCTTTAGAATTACTTAAAGCTGTTGTGATGAAACACCTGTCCCGCCATGCACACCTCATTGATGGTTATTTTCAAGCCTGGTCTGTCCCTGCTGTAGTTCAAAAGTTTGCTTTGCCCCAACACAATGGTTTATTTTGCTAGTAATAGCATAGAGACAGAGACAAAATAGGGATGGGGCCAGGCAGCACTGGTGGCACCAGAAACTTTATGCTAGAACTTTGAAGTTCTTTTGCTTGTAGCCTGTTAGTGGTCTATATAGCTGCTTTTTTTTTTTTCTAATCCAGCCATTGCTGTATTGCAGCTGACAGGGCTGACCTGATCAGGAGTATTCACGTGATGATGCTCAAAGCTATTTCTATTCCCATCCTCGCACTGTAGGTCTCTCACTGCGGTGATAATGCTTAGTGCTATTGTTAGAGTACCACTCCTGTATGTCTTTTGTAGACAGTAGCTGTGATTAGCATGACTCTCTGAAAACTCATCTTTTACTTAAAAAAGGTACCCTGAACATGTATTTTTTAACAGAGGAGAGAGCAATCTGACAGCCTTGGTTATGAGATCTTCTCTCCTTTTCTTTAGGAAAGGTAAAAGCAACTGATGTGGAAGCAGCAGAAAATGGTTTGAAATGCCTTTTATTCTTTTACACTGAGAGTGCTAGGATATAGCTAAAGTGGTCTTTTAATGTTTTCTTCCATGCTTGTTGTGCTTGTTCTCTTCCTGTGCACAAGAAGCAACTAATAATTGCCTAAACCTTCGCAATGTCTTTGCCCTTTCACCAGCCCTCGCTGCTTACTTTCAAGTCACATGAGGCTCCTGGAGTTGCTCATGACCAGGAAGATAAAAGGCTACTTCTGTCTTACCCTCTGCATGTTACTGAGTCTTTTCTTGCCTCTTTCGTAAAGGTAGAGGATAGGATTATCTTAGATTAATCCATTCACTAACTCAAAAAGTACTTGCTGTAAAATATTGGTGTGTTTTTACTATTGCTGCCTTCAAATCCACAATTTAGCAAATATTATATCTGCTTAAAATAGAGCACTTAAGAGTTAGCAAGTATAATAGCAACTTAAAACAGACATATTTGAGTGACTCTTTACTTGACGACTGCGTAAGAGCTTTCATCAGGACATCTTTACACTCATAAGTACAAATCTTTGTTTCCTTCGGATGGTAGATAGATATTATATAGGGAGTATAGAATTGAGGCACAGAATAGTTACATGACTGCACAGTGAATCAACTGGAGAGTTGTGAATGACTTCTTCCTCTGAAGTTTTTTCCCCGTCTTCTAACTATTAAATGTGTTTTTTCCTCCAGCTTTTGGTGACTGTGTGTGTAACCCTTCAACATTTTAATTTTTATTTCTGTTTCTCCTCCAACATGCTCATTGTGGTAATAATACACAGAACACCGGGGAAGTGATCCGGTTTGCTGCTGCGCTTCTGTCTCAGATCACAAGCAAACATGTAGTTACAGAGTGAGGGGCAGGGAAGAGCTATGTCAGTTACTGTATGTAGCTGTGTGTTTGTGGTTTGCTTTTGTTGCTCGTTTTTAGGGGGGTCAATGATGTTTTTATGCAATTTTTTATTATTAGGTTTATATTGTTGCAAAATAACTGCATTTTAGATACTCGGTGAATTGTTAATGAAGTGTTGATGGTGGCTGCTAGAAAGATTTTTTAAAATTTTTTTCCCTCTAGATTTCCTGTTTTTCTGGGGCGCTGTCTTTTTAATTACCACTACACTGGTTGCCCTTTTGAAAAAGGAAAACAAGGAACTAACACCAACAAAAGAAGAAACAAAAGGCATCACTGATACATACAGGCTGCTATTCTCAATAATCAAGATGCCGGCAGTTCTTACTTTCTGTCTCTTGATTCTCACAGCAAAAGTAAGTAAATACATATATGAATTGTTAGATACTGATGATATGAGTGTCTGAAAGGTTTCTGAGTCCCTGTGGTGTAACTTATTTCTTAGTTTTGCTAGCGGTTGTCATCAGAGTTCCAAATTTTCACATGAAATTTGGAACAAAATAGCTTGTATCTTTGTGCTAAGTAAGGTTGTACAACAGAAAACACTTGTTTGAGCTTTTGTAAGTGTTTACACAAGCATTAAAGAGAAGTTTGATTGCAATCTAGTATTAAAGTAATCTGTTTTTAAACATTTTTAAACAGGCTGTTTGTGTAGTCTGCAATTAAAAGTACAGCAAATGTTTCTTTTAACCTAAATGCTATTCTCAGAATCTGCAACTCCCTACAAACTAGGTTTCCACGGCTTCTTGTTGGCCTTCGTGGATACCGACAGCAATTAAGGCATGAGCATGAATATCATTGCTGTGTTTAATGTTCTTGGTATAGTTGTGGCACTGATGACAAGAATAGTGTGCAACTGTAGAACGTGTTTCAGAAAGGATTAGGAAATCAAGTGAGAGACAAAAGTGAATTGTACTCTGTCACATTTCTCAATTTACTTAATACGGAGTAAACTGAATTTCTAGCCAAAATATCACTGCTTTCCCCAGTTTATTTTGTCTAACTTATATTGCAGGTTGGATTTTCAGCAGCAGATGCTGTAACAGGACTCAAACTGGTGGAAGAGGGCGTCCCAAAAGAGCACTTAGCTCTGCTAGCGGTTCCAATGGTTCCTTTACAGATAATATTGCCTCTGATTATCAGCAAATACACAGCAGGCCCCCAGCCACTGAACACGTTTTACAAAGCTATGCCTTTTAGGTAAAAACAAACAAATCTTGTTTGACAAAAACATAGTAACTTGCGTATTCAGATCAAGTATAGGATTTCTTGTGTAACTCTTACAGATACAAGAAAGTATGTCAGAATTCTCATAGTAAGTTGAACTGTCTCTGTCTTGTGCCTTGAAGATGATTCATGTAGTAACACACGTAAGAAAGCAGAACCTGAAGTGTTTTTAAGATGCATATAAAAGAGCAATAGAGCAGTACTCCTGCTCCAGCATTAGAGCAGTACTCCTGCTCCAGTGTCAATAGTTCCTTATTCATGAATCATTCTGACTAGATCCGGGACTGTATCTGTAAAATTACATGTGCTTCCCAGTGTAAGAGTGGCAGAACACATTGACAAGTCATTTGGTGCATCTACTGGATGTATGCTTTACTGAGGTAACGGAGTAAAAGAAGCTGAATTATTTTGATGCAGACAAGGAGATGTTTCATTTCTGTATTAAGTGTTTTATATAGGAGTTTGCTTATGGAATTCTAAAACCAGTGAATCCAGCAAATTACCTAATGCTGTTGCTCAATAAATCATGTGACATATCTGTAACAGGTAGCCGTTACTTTAACGTGTTCTTATGCAACTATGTATGTTTTCACAAAAAAAAAAAAGAGTAGATCTTGCTCCAGCTGAGTTTGGTTAGATACCTTGTGCGTTGCTTTCTACAAAAAATAAATTTCTGTTTGAAGGGGCAGGGGAGAAAGCTAGTATAGGAGATCTGGTAGTGAATTATGTTTATGTGCAAGACAGAATTGTTTAGGTATAAAATGTTTACAATTTCAGTGCTTGTCAAATATTTAATATCTAATTCTAGCTAAGATAGAAATACTTTTAACAATTTACATATAAACTATTTTAATGTATTCTGTATGTATAAATGTTCAATAGTTGCTTTGTATCAAGGAGACACATGGGGAGAATTACTTGAATTACAAATGATCTTTCTTATTCCTCCAGATTACTGCTTGGTCTGGAATTTGCTTTTTTGGTATGGTGGACTCCTAAAGTAAAACAGGAAGGAGGATTTCCTGTCTACTACTATATTGTAGTATTGTTGAGTTATGCTTTACATCAGGTAACATATACTATATGTGCGAAGGGGAGGGGGACAGGAGGGTATTTCATATCAATCAAGGAGAGGACTATAAATGCTGTTATCTGCTTTTGTCCTTAGTTGCACTAGAATTCCTCTAAGTCTGACCTGTTGGGCTTTATGGCTATATTTACTTTTGATACTCTTGCCAATATTATTTCTCCCTCTTCCATGTGCTCTGTTGAACATCTTCTATGAAGTTACTTTTTAGTCGACCAGATCTGCTTTTGTTTCCCAGATTTTTTTTCTTCAAAACCAGCAGCTCAACAGCATGGTGGAGTTGGAGAAATCCCAGCATTCTGACTGTGTTTCGTAGGCATGATGATTGTGCTTATTGTGCAGATCCATAAAGTTATGTGATCCTGGTCCTAGAAAAAATACTTTATTGGTTTTGGAGGAACGTCCTAATGGATCTGATCCAAAGGCCTGGAAAACAAATGCCTGATACCAACTGGGCTTTGGATCAGAACTAAAAAGTATGCAATGCCTTGAGACTTGATTTTAAATGCAAAAGTGTTATTTTTATATGCTATTTTATCTGGCCTTACATACTTCAGTTTGATAACCTGAGTCATTCCAATGCATGTGAGGCTGGGTCCATTTGAGCATGACTGGAGACAAGTGGCAAGGTTACTTCTTGGTGTTAGTAGAGACAGACTGCAGAAGTAATTTCACTCTTGTACAATTTTAACCTGTTGGGATTATTTTTCAGTCAATGTTGCTAACTTCAAGTAATCTCTTAGAACGGTTTTTATGTTAGGGCTTTTAGTTGTCATTGTCTGTAACTGGGGAGGCCTTACTGTCCTGTGGGTTTTCTTACGTCTTCTATAGATCACGCTGTATAGCATGTATGTTGCAATAATGGCTTTCAACGCCAAAGTCAGCGATCCGCTGATTGGAGGAACCTACATGACACTCCTAAATACTGTGTCGAATCTGGGAGGAAACTGGCCTTCCACCGTTGCCCTCTGGCTTGTGGACCCACTCACGGTGAAAGGGTGTGCAGGGGCTCAGGAACAGACCTGTGGAACGCCAGTTGCTGCAGAAGTAAGTTTTGGAGGCTGTGAAGGTCTCTGTTCAATTATTTATTGATGAAATGGCTTCTCTTAGTATTGTTTTCACCTTTGAAAACCTTCATAGTCCATAGCTTATGCTTAAAATTTCCCACTAATTGAGCTAATTTTCCTGTCTGATAAAATTAAGTCTGCTTTTATCTTAATAACTAACATCTTTGGTAAAGATTTGCAGTTGCAGAGTAGTTGTCCATTCCTTGGATGCACCAAGGAATGAGATGAAAAGCTGGTGGTAGAAGCACTAGATTGGTGCCGCATTCTCTGCAGTGTAAGGAGGCTGTGGTTACATTTTTGAGAGTAAACCTTGCTAAGTTCAGAGTTGTGTAATTAGGCGCTCTCTTCTTGGCAGGCTGTCTGTCCCTCAAGTCCCTTAAGTTTTGTGGTAGGTTTTTGTTCCTTCTGTCTTTCTGCAGGCTTCCTATCTGGATTCCTTGATACTTTCTTCTGTGATGTTACTTTGCTCTCTGTCTTTGATCTTCACTTTCCATGTGAAATTGAGCGGTGTGACTGGCTGCCTTCCCAGTTCTAGGGAGCCCTGTGGCAGAGAACAAAGAACGTGCTGTGCTACTGTACACAGATCAAACAACAGGACACAAAACTGCCTGGAAAGCAAGGTTTCAAATTCATCTCCTCATGAGCAAATGAGAAGTTTTAACACGACTGTTTGGAAGGGTGGAAATGTTTGGGGGGTTTTTGGTGGTTTTTTTTTTTCCCCGTACTCATGACTGAGATATATTTCACTCTTGAATGCCGGGACTCTTTGGGATGTGGAGATTCTCTAAATAATCAAAGTGTTCTAGGAGTCAAACCTGACTTGTTTGAACTGGAGTTGCAGTTTTTACTAGTTGCAGAGGGGAAACTGCTTCCGCAGTGTGTGCTTTTTCAGCCTGTCTCTCATTGGCTTGCCACTAATTAGGTTCCCTGTGCCTGGGCCTCTACTGAACTCTACAACTACCTGAAAGGAGGTTGTAGCGAGGTGGGTGTCGGTCTCTTCTCCCAAGTAACTGGCGAAAGGACGAGAGGAAATGGCCTCAAGTTGCGCCAGGGGAGGTTTAGATTGGATGTGAGGAAAAATGTCTTTGCTGAAAGAGTGGTTAAACATTGGAACCGGCTGCCCAGGGAAGTGGTTGAGTCACCATCCCTGGAAGTATTTAAAAGACGTGTAGATGAGGCGCTTAGGGACATGGTTTAGTGGGCATGGTGGTGTTGGGTTGATGGTTGGACTCAGTGATCTTAGAGGTCTTTTCCAACCTTAATGATTCTATGATTCTATGAACTTAAGTCCTTCCTCCTTCACCTCACTCCTCTGATCTTTTTTTCACATCCTCCCTGTTGGTAATGTTCCACCACCACTCCCTTCTTATTCCTAATCTGGTCTTGGTATGTCTCAGAATAATGAAAATGCTGGCAGAACCTCAACTCAGAGGATTGATTTATCTTGGGATTATAGCAGTATTGAAAGCTGAGCAATAGCAGAAACAATTGTGTGTTATACACTTACCCTTTAAATGCTGGAGTTCTTGTCTTCCAGTTCTGCAATTAAAAAACATTCCCAGAAATACACAGCATTTTGTACTGTCCATTTGCAGATTCAGTGTGGTGAGATGCAAGGATATAATTTCTAAAGAAGCATTTTGGATGGCTGGGAAGAGAAAAAATCTTTCTTCATGGGATTAAGAACAGTGATTGCACCTCCGGGCCAGCATGAGACAGCTGGACAGTTTCTGTTTTCTAGAGTTAGCCCCTTGGGCCAATACGTTCCATTTCCCAAATGTTTTATAACAGTTTCATTACTTTTCATACTGATGGTAAGCTCAAAAGCCTCTCTTACTAACTCCATAAGAAACAAGGAAGAGTAAATATATTTAGTCATAACCAAGAGCAAGTAAAAAACAGTGTATATCTAATGCCTACTTTCTAAAAGTCTGTGTTTCTCTATCTCCCAGAGAATACTTAATGCATCAACTTCTGCTTCTCTTTTTCAGCTCTGCACAAAAGCTGGTGGTTCCTGTGTTACTACCTTCGATGGTTACTACGTGGAATCCGTCATTTGTGTCATTCTGGGATTTGGCTGGTGGTTCCTACTTGGGCCAAAATTTAAAAAGCTGCAGGACGAAGGACAGTCTTCGTGGAAGTGCAAGAGGACCAATTGATGCAATTTAAATATTGGATGGACTAGCAAGGTCATTTTAGTTTTATTACAAAGATGTATCCCATAATCAATAAACAGGAATATAGGTATTTTTAAATACCACATCACTGAAAAAATGGGTGGCTGGGACGGTGGTATGTTTGTATGTGATACCACTTGCCCTCCCAATATGAAAATGTAAGTTCAGAGAGTGATTGTTAAAAAATGGCACCTATGTACTACATACATATCCCCGAGCTTTAGCTTCAAAGTCATGGCTGCTGGTATAACCAACATCTGAATTTCCATATAGTAACTATGGAAAAGCTAATTGTGCCATGTCTATCTAAACAGCAGCATTGTCAGCTAAGTTCCAATCTTTATTTTCAAACAGAAATGATCTGACACAAGGAGTCGACCCGGGGAAGGATGTCAAAGGCATTTTGACTTGTAGGTTAAGTGTGTTGCACTATGGCATTCCTTGTGGGAAGATAAATGTAAAGTGTTTGTGGGCTTTGTTTCTTCTCACTTTCTGAACTGTAACCACACCTCAAAGGACGAAATGTTTCAGAGATTCTTTTAAATGTATTTTCTGGCTTTTATAAGCTTTAAAGATTTATAAGAAAATATTTTTATAAACAAATTACATTTGTTTAATTTATTTCCACTGCTTGATTTACATGCAAGGTACTTTCTTGATGAAAAATTGCTGTAAGGTAGGACTTAAGAGTAACGCACAATACTCTAAGCCTTGAGTCCTGAAGATGTAAACGGGACAGCGCAGCAGCTAGCACACAAAGACAGGTTTCAAAAGTAGAGGGCATGCAGGCCTTCGGAAGGCGGTTGTTATTTTGAGGGAATGAATTGATAGTGTTGGTTCCTCTGTGTCACTAAAATTTGAACGTTCAATTTCAAAATCAGTGGAAAAAATGTGACTATTCCCAGCTAGGGGTAAGAAAAGATGATCAGTGCCTTTGAAAGTGATTTGGTGATGACAAACTTGCCAAATTCCCAGTGAGTTCGTGTACGACTTGCTGTCACATAAATCAAACAAGCTAAATCCTGTGGTAGAGCTGCTACAGAAATTTATTACTGATGTTGTGTAGTGGAAACATTCCCATTGCATTTATCAAAAATTACTTCCCGCCTGAGTGCCTTAGTGATGTACAGCAAGTGTACTGTACGCCTAGAGAGAGGGCACTTGGACATTGTTGGATGTATATCGTACATCATTATTAAAAGAAAAATATTAAAAATACCTTTGAAAGGTACATGATTTTCTTTTCCATTCTGTTTCTTGCCTTGTCAATATTGGAGGCATTGCATCCTGAGCTTTGTGTTCCAAACTCCCAGAAGGGGTTGTGGATCTTTTGTTACTGTATGTTTCAGGGAAAAAGTGAATCAATACCAACTTTTGACTGACTGGAGGGGACATGGGTGTGTACAAAATGTCTACATGACATAAGGAGTAAGAATGTGTCCAGAAGAGGACAGTGTGACCAAGTGCTTCCTTGGGCACTGAACCCTGTTCCTCTGTCTCTTCCCTTCTCCCCTCTGAGTGTCACCCTTGACGGTTGGTGGTGGAAAGACAAAGCTGGAGCTGTAGATCTCCCCTGGCTGTGATCTGTGGTGCAGCAAGAGCACATTCTCACAACTTGTTTCAAGTACAGCAAAATCAGTCAAGCTAAATAAAATCACATTGTTTTTACTCCCCAAACTAAAAGTCTTACAATTTCACCTCTGCATAAGCACAAAAAGAATATAAGAACGTATCAGAGATTTGTAGCTGAAGGTGGATGCATCTTTCAGTCCTAGCCAGATCATCTCCACTGGATTAACTGTGTATGAGGCACTTCAGTTCTGTTTCTTTACTGGAACGATGGGCCACTTACTTTAATCACATCTTGTTCATACCTAGAGATTTTTTTTTAACTTTTCTGACTTTGAGGAAAAACTTCTCAAGTGCAGAATATGGGAAATTAAATTTGTAGATGTTTTAGAATTGGCTTTTACTTTGCAATTCTGTTTCACTATTTCTGAAGGTGCCAGTGAAACTTGTTATTAATAAAGATGGGTTGAAGATTGCTTATCAGTACATTAGATGATCTTGACAACATCAAAATTAAACATAAACTCCAAATCAGTAGTAATATAGATGAAATGTGACCTAAATTAAATAACTGTCTCCTCTTTCAAACTGGAGAAGCAACTGATGGATTAGTTTTTCTAATCTATGTTGCTATTTTGTAACACGAGTCAGAAATGTTACTGCTATACCAGCTGATTAGCAGGTTGCTGAAAAGAACCAGTAAACTTTTAGTCTTGCTACTTTTTTTCTCCCAACCCTATTTTAAAGTGAAATAACTTTTTTTTTTAAAAGATTAGAATTATTGTAGACTTAAACATCTTTAACATAAAAAAAACCCCTACTTTTTAAAAAGACAAGAAGAAAGAAGCAATCCAACCTCTTCCTTGAGAGTCTGTTATTAAAATGGGAACTGGAGAAGGTGAATGGTACCAGGTACTGCTGTAGATCCCTTAGTTACGGCAGGGGCTTTGTGGTCCTATGTGGCCTGAGCCGGCCTGGCGGGAGTCAGGTGTGTGTTATCTCTAGCAAAAGGGAAATGGCAGAAATTAGATTTTTGTAGGTAAAGGGTTTGTCCTGGTTTGAATTGCTAAGCAGGATCATTGTGAAGTGAGACGGGTCCCAGGGGAGAGTGTGGAGTGAAGGGTCGGTGCAGCAGGGCATGGGGAGGAGGGGTAGAGAGTAGCTCTCCCCTTCGGTGCCCATTAGACACAGCTGTGTCGTTACGGGGACTTACCATGCAGGAAAGTCATCATCACCTGCACTCGCGAGTGTAATTTGTTGTTGTTTCCCAAGACTTCCTTAAGAGGCAAATAGTGGTGCTCCAAAATTCAATTCTGTAATTCCAGTGCCCAGAAAGAGCATGTGTATTGCAAAGTTTAAGGTCTGACAAGCTGTGTGAAATGGGGTTGCGCACCCGCTGCTGCTGTGCCCTGCCTCCTGTGGCCCCGCAAGGAAACGGCTGAGGATCGAATGTGCCAGTCCTGCGTCCTGTGAACTTTGGTGCTGTCAGTGCGCTACCCATCACAACAACTGACGGGTCTTATTTTAAAATACAAACTCTACTTTTCGTCTTTGTTACGGACACTGGTGCCAATTGTCAACAGTTCTTAATTTTCTGTAAAGTTGTTTTGTTGCATTGTCTTCTGGGTGTTCTCAGTGTAGTTTCACATGATAAATGCTGTTCTAAACTGGCTGGTGAGAGAGGGTGTTCATATTATTTTTGATCTGATAAAATGGGAAAGAGAGTTCTGTCACTAAGTATGGGCGAGTCCACTGTGGGAAAGCAGACCATCTCCCCACAGCAGGGAACGGAGCAACTGAGTTTATGCAGGCAGCAATATTGTCTGACTCTCTTGACCCCCCACCATGAGACAATGCTATTTATTTAGCATTTTACGCAACGTACAAATTGTAGCAGTCAGCAGTATGCTTCCAAATTGTTTGGATGCAAGTTATGTTTTTCCTGAAAACAAGAGTTTGCACTATTTCTATATTTATTACTTAATCTTAAAATGTTCACACTTAGTAAATAAAGTAAAATTAACAACTATACCGCTTTCTTAGAAAAAAGTTATAGGGGTAATATTTACCTCCTAGCCAGTAATTTAAGAATTGTTTTCGTTTTAACCTTAGATAAAATGATTTGATTCAAGTATGGGTTTTGCTGCCTTGGATTGTAAATTCCCAACTAAATCTGTGCTTTTCCTGAAATCCTGCGTTGTGACCGTTACCAGTATCGTCTCATGTGCCACCTGTTCATGTAGAAACCTAGAACTGGGTTGAAATGGAAGACTTGTGTAAACATAAATCCAGTTTTATATCAGACAAATTATTTTCTTACAATGCATGTATTTCTTTAAAGACCATATAGGTAGGTGCATTGCACAGATGGGCATTTGATTCAGCTGAGGGAAACTGTTGGCTTGAGCCATTTGGTAATGAATTACAAGTATTTGTTAGTTTTTAACTAAGGGAAAAGAATAAACAATGATGAATACAGGAACGTTCCAAACTTGGTTTTTCTCTTAAGATAGCGACCCAAGGTGCAAGAAGGGAGCTGTATCGTAGCGCATTTCACAGGATCAGAGGGGCTGTATTACAGGTTTGAGGAGTCAAGGTCATCACCAGTTCTGTTTAAATGCAAACCAGACCAAGGTCGGCACTCATAACGTCTGCGTCCTCACCAGCGATTGCCGGAGCCTTCCTTTCAAGCTGCCCGAGCGTAGGAGCCTTACCGCGCCTGTGTTTGAACGCTTGTTACGGCCCGCTGCAGGGTCCGACCCTAAAATCCGCTCCCCGCGGCCCAGCTCTGTCCCCGCCCCGGTTCTCCCGCCCCGGCTCCTCCGCTCTC
>NW_008824056.1:2671838-2686288 GCF_000699105.1 Pygoscelis adeliae
CGCCGGTGTCACGCGTGTCTCCTCTCAAGCGGCATCTCCACGGCCAGAACGGAGACGCCTTCCTCGCCCCCCTTCTTGTTTGCTAACTCAGAAGCGTGTTCTGCATCTCAGCTGCAGCTTCCTGCAGTCCTTTGTACAGCTGACGTGCACTTCATCTCTTCTGGCGTACAGTGCAAATTGTCTCGTACCTCTAGTCCAAATAAAGCTGAAATAGAGGTGGTTTCCTCGCATCTGTTCTCCGTACTTCCATGAACAGAACTGCCTTTTGAATATTTTTAAACAAGCCTAAATCCTCCTTCACTTCCTGAAATGATCAGTTCTCGGCATGTACTAATGCTACACCGCTAGCTCCAGCCACAGCTGCGTCTTTGCAGGTAGGGACCGACCCGTTTTCCCGTGTTCTTCCAGCTGTTTAAAAAATAATAGTTATTCTAAACTTCCCTCCGCACAATTCCAAACGCAGTTTGCTATGGGAGAACGTTTGTGTGAAGTTTTTCCTTTAAAATCTTACCAGAAAGCCTACATTTGAACTACAAATGTGACCAGAATTCCTTTTTTCTTTTTTTCTGTTTTTTGTTTGTTTGTTTATTTTAAACCAAGGCTTTGTACATTTGTTCACCAGGCTGTTGGCACTTCCAGTGCAAATGAGATCAGACTTGAACAACAACTGTTTGTAAAAACCTTCAGGCTTTCTGCCCGCAAGGTCCTGAATTTCTGTATTCCTGGAGGGAGACCTTACAGACCACAAATGGAAAGGTTTACTGAATAAATAACGTACAGTAGAAAGATCTTTGAGTTTAGTCGTCGTGGTTTGGTTTTTTTATTTCCCCCAAGGGCTGGTGTGTCACAGCAGTTGCACATAAGCAGATCGGTACTTTTCACAGCTGCACAGAAGTAGGTCAGTGTTCTACAAAAGGCTTCTTACACTGAGACCTCTAGATTTCAGTGTCTTAAATTCTGGGTGTTATGCCATCCCCGGTGCCTATCCTCCCTCCAGCCCCTAAACTAGGTGGCTGCTTCATTCCTGCGCTGCTGCTGCTGGCCAAGTCTTTGCTGCTGCTAAGCTTAGTTTTCCTGTGTGATCACATAACTGTCCCTTTGAAGCCTCCCATTAATTGATGGCTACGGTATCAAATTTAACCTTCTTGTGATCTTTTCAAAGGTGTGCACCTGCTTTTGTCCCTCTCCTCTTTTACTCCCTTATCAAAGTCTGTGTTGTTTCTGTCCTCCCTGCTTTTTGTTTTCAGTGTCTGTTATTTGCTAGCGTCTTTAAGCACGTCTTGGCTTCCTTTCACCCCTGTTCTAACACTGTTTGGGCCACTTCTAAAACACGCTTTTCATGGTGAATCAAGTGAACTTCAATATGCATTGCTCAAAAAATGCCAGTTTCTGTTCTTTCTCTAAACCCTGCTTTCATGCCCACCCTTAATATTGCAAGTCCTGTATAAAGGGAACATCATAACTGTCTGGAAAGGCTGGCACATAATGGCTTCTGCATCTGCTTACTGTTAAAATATATATATACACACTTGCCCATGCTGTCTAATAATAGATCTGTAATTTGGCAAACTATTTTAAGAAGAAGTTGGATTTAATGTGATTGTAACTGCTCTACATTTTTTTGTAAACTTTGTCTTGCTTTTCTTTCCATTAATAGACAGCAAAGTTTACAAGTGCTTTGGATATACCTGTGGAGTTTGTAGAAAAGAATGTGAAATTGCGGGGAAAATTACATCACATAACTGAGAAAGGCCTGGAGGTTGAACACATTCCCATTAGCATTCCTTTCATTACATCGATACGGAGAAAATGTAAGTAAAAGTATGCGAAGAACAAGGGTAGGAATGAAGTGTTGTTCTTAATGTGTCTACACAGAGAACAGGTAGGGTCAAGCTTGAGAGGAAGGGTTAAGGTACAATTCTGGCTCTGCCTTCTGGTCTTTCCATACTTTACAGGTGGGAAACTGGGGAATAAAAGATTGCGAGGAGACGTGTAAAAAGAGCTGGCCCATACAGTATCCGTATTAATTAGCATCATTATTGTGATACTTTTCTGGCAGCAAAAGCTAGCACACAGGCCGTTCATTTGCTTGCATAGCTCATCTCCTTCCTGGCAAAAAGACTCTATTGGGATTACGCTTTTATTTATGGATGAAGATCTGACAGCTACATATACAAACCCATTCTCACGGACAGTTTTTCTGTGACTTCGCAGCAGTTGTCCATCGAGTCTGTGAGTCACACACTTGCTTTGCGAATACCTGCAGGTGCTGATGCTCTGTTTGCAAATACCTGCAGGTGCTAATGCTTCTTCCCTATTGTTTCTGCCCCTTCAGATAAAATAATAGTGACTGATAATGAAAGCAGTTCTTTCTATTGGTATGCAAAATAAAACAAACTAGCTTAAACCACTTATGCAATCTTGAATTAATTTTTTTACTGAAGGAGAGATGAGATCAAATTCTTATTTGCGAATAAGTAGTGGTTTGGGGAACTAAAATGGATTAGTTTTCTTTTTTTTAAGTCCATAGGAATAAATTCATTACCAACAGCTGAGGGTCTGTGCAAAGCATGAAATTTCCTTTGCCGCATTCAGTAAAAAAGTTCTCTCTTTCCATAATCAGGGCAATCAAAAGGTCTTCTGCTGGTAAGGCTTGCTGGAGTGGAGTTGGCTCCGAGCGGCACGGCCTGGTTACAGCGAGAGTTAAAACCCAAACAAATTATATGGTTCCAACTTCTCGGAAGGGAGGACTTGGCACTCGAGTGCCTTGTTTTAGTAAATAAGGTAAATATAGTGACAAAAATTGACTTTTCTCTGCAGTTTCGAGTTTGGCTGTAGTTACACGATTCAGTTATCTCAGTACATTTAAGGAATGTTATTATTTATCATTTATCTATCTTGACATGAATTTTAAATGTTGTATTTGTAAATCTGATTTCAAGACCAGTATTTTTGCGGACTGATTCATGACACAAGTGTGTTTCTCTGTCAAGATAGTGCTAGGCTACATCGTGTAGTCCTGATTACCCTGATGTTTAGTCCATCAATTGTTCTCTCACAAATGTCTTGCATTAGTATTAGGTTTTAACAGTCGGCTGGATTGCTCTTTTAACTCTTTCTGCCAGAGAGTAGATTTAGCCAGAAGTAAAGCTTGTATCTCAGAGGGAGTCCACACACAACCCCCCTTCCCCCCCAACCTGTTTCAAAGGTGAAGTGAATATCATATTTATTGTGCCTTTTTCTAGGGTCGATTTCTCAGCACGTGCTTAAATGAAGAGATCTTGAGACAAGGGCTTGGCAGAACAGCACGTATTGAAGGACTACATCATGATTCCCGCCTATACTGGAAACTTCACAAAAGACTGCTTCGAGCAGAGTTAAAGGCCTTGAAGAAAAATAAAGGAATATGGAAAGAAGAAAGCTACTCTGAAATAATTAGAGATCGTATAAGCAACAATAAATTTGTACAGACATTGAAACAATTTGTGAGCTGGTTAAGAAGCTCTATTCAAAGGTAAAAAGGGAGACTTGTTTGGAGGAATGCCAGTTACCTATGTTATGTGCTTTATGTAAAGTAGAAGTTTATGATAAAAAACAGTGCCATAATTTTGAGGGTCCCTGTCTTGAACAGAAAACCCATGAAGTTACCTAATGCCATATTATAATCCACGTGGGACTGAATTTTAGTGGTAGTATGCAGGCCACAAATTACAATCTTCTGAAGCCAAACTTTTCCACAATAATGTCCTAAATTAGTTGTTCAGTTTTCCACCTGTTAAATACCTACACAGCTGTGTTAACTAACTAGTGAAAGCAGTCGACAGTCTAGTTTCTAAGAGGTGCAGAGCGTTAGTTGACAATGTACGGCCTTAAATGCTTCTCTGTTACATGTCATTACTATGTAACCCCCATTGGACAGAAAACTCCATTTCAGACCTTTACAAAGCTTGTGGTATGTGTTTATACATGAGCATTTTGTTTGAATTCTATTCTTATACTACTTTTGTATATAATTTGTGTTTTAAAAATCTTTCCTCTTGAATAATGGGTTGCATTGTTACCAATACAAAAGGCAATGTGTTACAGCTGATCTTAAAAAGCTGGTAAGGTCATAACAACTGAAGTTTCTTGGAAAAAAAAAATCACTTCGTATATCAAAGAATGTAAATTAATATGTTAGTAATCCAAATTTTTAGAAGACAACATTCAATTGAAGATGAAAAACGCTGTTTTTTCTGATGGTTCTATAAATATCTAAAATTAGATGAAAATAAAACTTTAACATGAAAAGGTGGATCATACTGTGCTAAGAACTTAAATTCTCCTTGTTTTATTTTTGAAACACTTGTTAAGTATATGAGTGTATTATTATTTGTTTTGTAAATATTCTCAGAATAAAGATTTAATTTCTTATGTTCATTGTTACATGTTTTATATACCAAGCACTTGGCCTTTGTTTAACCTCCCGCAGTCCAAATATTTATTTAAAGTGAAGTGTTTTACAGATTTTCTTTCTTTCTTTCTGTGTGTTTCCTTGCCAATCAAATACTAGGGAGAAAAGTGTGGTACAAAAAAATCTTAGTAGCTGAGCATCGCTTGTCTGACAGTTTCTATGTCATCATTTTCTCTGCTGACTTCAGGGCAAAATTGTGAATCCTGAGATTCTAAAAAAAAGCAGCTTTTCCTCAGGTAAGAATAGCTGTCAGTGCTGCTTTATTACTTTTGTTCCTGGGTCCTCTCAGGAATGAGGCTGGTTTTTGCAAAGCACAGTGAGCAGCAAGCCATGAAGTACCTGCAGCACAGATCTGTGTTGGAAACCAATTGGGGGAGAGGAGAAGCAGCTCTGTGGGCAGAGGCAGACCTTGACAGGAGCTGCAAACCAGGTATCAGTGCTTGTTTGAAAAAAAAAAAAAAGGAAAAAAAAGGAAAAAAAAGTGAGGCTTTGGGTTTTATGCATTATACGTAAAAGACTGGGACAATCACTGCTGTGGTACTTGGACACAGAAGTCCTACAGATGGTCAGGGGTTCGGGATCGGCCATCGCATCCTCCAAAGCAAAACTCAAAGTTGACTTTTAACCCCAAACTACAAATTCAGTCTCAGCAATAATCCACTTCTCATGGGTGATTATAGGTGTTCCTGTTCCTACACCTGGTAAGTAGAAAGAGCTTTTCCAAACTGGCCGTATTTGTACAGTTATAATGGTTTTTTTGCTGTAATAATTAAATATAATTCTACCTGGACTTTGCACTTCTGTTTTATAAATGAGTCATAGAAGGATTTATCACAAAAATCCACTGTAAAGCTGAAAGAAAAATCTCAGGAAACCACATGCTACCTTTCTAGCAAGCAGAGGTGAGGTGTGGGCGAATGTGAACCAAGTTTGTTCCCTCACAGTCTTGCCTCTTAGCTCTTTTTACCCTTGATGGAGTTCAGAAAAGCCCTAGAGATTTTTCTAAATTACAGCAAATTGTTGTACCCTTTCCATTAGGTTGTGGCTTGTGAAGGATTTTTAAAAGGTGGCAAACAGCTGCTTTATCACTTATTTAGCCTTCTCTTAGTTTGAACTAAATTTTTGAAGTTTCCTTCCCTGTATTTGTGGCCAGGAGGTAGTCTAACAGATAATTTCAGAAGGAACTATAGAGAGGAATATTTAAAACCTTTGAATTCAGGCCTCTAATCTCTTTTCACGTTTGTTGCATGACAAGAAATTTTGGTGATGTGCTCTTACTATAGTTCTTGGCCAGAATACAAACCCAGGGAAGCAGCTTAGTGTAAGGGATCAGTGCTGTAACAGACAACACTAGTCTCACAGAGAGTAACCAAGTGGTGGGGGATTTGAGATTGCAGTGACAACTGATTTCATGAGACTCAACTGTTGTAATTGTTTGTTAATGCTGTTTTCCTTATCGTCCAGGGCTTATCTGTTTTAAAAAAAACACCACCACACCCTCCCCCTTCAAAAAAGCACAACTCAGTTCAAAGCTGTGCTTTCCATCTGTGCAAGGCTTGAGAGGTTGCAGATCTTGTCTCCATGGGAGGCCTGTCTATTGAAAAACCAGTAACAGGAGTAGAAACAAATAGCTCTGCAGAACCAAGCTGAGGAACTGACTGGGAGGTCGGGGGAGAAAAAGGGCTTTTCTCCATGATATAAAAACACCCCACACTGCCTCTGAGGAGCACTATCCCATTGCTTCAGCCATAGCAGCAATGCATGCAAGAGTATTTCCAAGCAGAGGATGCAGTTCTTGTGTGATTAGGAATAAGGACAAGAATTAAACTGTTTAGCTCTTGTGGCTTTGCCCCTGCAACTCTGAATACACTGTGAGCAATATATCTTAAAAAGATCATAGGGAGCAAAAGGAGAGGCCTCCAAATGGCCCACTAAGAAAAATATCTTCAGCGTTGCACAGGCTTTTTATTGCTGGTGCGGCACGTAAGGCAAATGGTTGTCATAAACATTACCAGCCTTCCTTGGAGCCCACCCGAAAGCGGTGGGCACAGTGCTGTTAGCATCCTTTCCTGACAGACTAACAAAGAAGCTTGGCCCCGCACATGGAGCGAGGCCTTGCTGTTGCGCAGCAATGGGCATCTGGGCGGGCTTCCCCCTGCCAAGGTCCCTGGGACAGGAAAGACAGCAGAGTCACCTTCTTCAGGTTGCGTCTCTTGTTCATTGCAATATCCCCGCTCTTTTCCCAGTCTGTCAGAGCTCACACCTGCTGGTTCCCTATAAAACGCTCCTCAGCCACCCACGGGACTATCAGATATAAAAAGTTATAATTTCGAAAGCAGAGTTTTAGACTTAATCTCCTCCAGCAGAGGCGAGTTCCCTCATGCCAGCACTTTCGGTGGCCGTCGGTACACCGTATGTCAGGGAAATCAGAGCTGTGCAAGTACCGGTTATCGCTTCCCCGCAGTTAGGTTCCGTTAACCAACGCAAGTAAACAGCTCTTGAAGTTCATCGTAGGTTTTTAAAGTGAAAAAAAAAAGTCAGTCAAACCCGACGACTTCCCTCCCCTCCTCGGGGGATTCCCGCCTGCTCGAGGGATGGTCCCTGAACGCTCTCTCCGGCTCGCGCGGGCGGGCCGGGGGCAGCGAAAGTTAAGATGAGGGTTTACAAGGTGTAACTCCGCTCGTTTTGGGAGTTAATGCTGGGTTTTCCCGGTGTCTGCAGCCGAAAGTTAAGATGAGGGTTTACAAGGTGTAACTCCCCCTCCCCCCCCCGGATAAAATGTTGTTCTGGTCGGTGAGACACTGTGTGTCTCACGGGATACTGTTCTACACACTTTATAAAGAAACCGCGACCTTTCCTTCCCCTGGCGTTGTAAAGGCGCAGCTGCCCCGGGGCATCCTCGGGAGCACTGTGGGGTCCCCGAGGGAAAAGCCAGCGCCCGCAGTGCTGCTGGGCTTTTCCTTGGTGCTCGGAGGTGTATCTGGTGTCGGCCGGAGTCACAAGGGGCTGCTCCGGCGGTTGTGTTGGCCGTATTTGTTCTGTTGGTTAAATAATGAATCATGCCGGATAAACTTGCAGTCGTCTTTTGGGCTCTTTGACCCCTCTCTTGGGGGTAAAACCTACTTTTACCATGTGGCGTGGGAGGTTCTGCTTTAAGGTTGTGTCAGAACAGTTGCGGCACCCGGTTTGGTGATGAGCTAAAACCAGAGAAAACTGCGGCCGCTTGGTATGCCTTAGACTTAGGCCAGACCGTGTTAAATGACGCTTAACGTGAAATCCTGACCCCACTGAGAGGAGTGGAGGACATCACCCAAAGAATGTTGCAGGGTGCAATGCTTACGGAGCACGCTTGGTCCCGACCCTGTGCTGAGATAGGTGGAAGTTGAGAAGAGTCAAGCCTCTTGCTGGATTGAGTCCTTCCTAAAAATACCTGAGGGCTGATAATCTACTCCATAAACCATTTTTCAAGAAAAAAGAAAGTACAATGAGCTGGGAATTATCCTCCGTGCACATGTTGCTGTAGTTGAGCAACTGTATAATTCTGGGAACCTTAGCTGACCGAAAAGTGTTTTTGGAAGAAATGTTATTAAATTCCAGGGAGAAAGATATAAGCCTTATCTGATGAATTAGTCATAGGCTCTTTGTTTAAAGTGTGCTTTAACTCCTGAGTTACAAAACACAATGTTTGTCTGTTTTCAGTGGACTCTCCTGATTTACTTGTCCTTGGGACTTCTGGCCCGTATGTTACAAAACTTAGAGGAAGTGAAAGAAAACTTTAGGTGTCTGTTGTTCTGAAATGTGAAAGAATACCTGCAGATAACATTACTGAAAAGATAGACAGGATTCAACCCTGCAATGAGACACCTAAGTTAAAGGTAACATGGTATATGGACAGAATGTGCAGACTTCTGGGGAGGTGAGAGACAGCAGAGTGCGTGCACACTGTTAAAAATCTTCCTGTTTCTTTAAACGTTAGCTCCCTGGAATAAGTTTGAGAACACTTTTTTTTTTTTTTAAACTCCGAAGGATGCTTTTTTTTTAGGTTTAAAAATGCCAGTAGGCTGCTACAGAAAAAAAATGTTTTATCAGTTGAAGATGCATGATTTATGAAAAATTATCTGACTGGTTGCAGACGCTTTCTGGTTTTATGCCACCTATTGTCTATAAAAATGGGGATCAGCTGGTGGTTTTGGATCAAGTGGTGCACAACTCATTATTTTAACAATACTGGCTCAGCTTGGGAGGTTGCCTAGGGAATTGATTTAATGCTTCTGTCCTTTCACTCTTTGAGGCGGGTGTCCCATGATGACTTTGATCAAAATCACCAGTATTTGTAAAGGAGAATAAAATTTTCACTCCATAAAAACAAAGGAGAGGCTATCCACTATTAACAGATCCCAGTTTGCATAAGTCGATCTGTAATTTAAAACACTGTCAAGAAATACCTGTGGCGGTAAAACAGTTTTATAGGCATCACAACACAGAATGAAAATCAGTCCTCTATTCAATATTTAGCTTCCCCTTATTTCTGGGAAAGGCTTTAATGCTGAAGCTGTGTATTACTGTTCTACAAAGTAATCTTTCTATAAATAGAATGGTTTTCCTTTAATGAAATCTGAATAAGGATTTTCTTTTTTTAAGGTGTCACCCAAGATCCAATTCAATTTAAATTGATAACCTAGATGGCAAAGCCAGGGCCACAGCTACACAGGGTGGTGTGGTGGTGGTGGATTTTTGTTTTGTTTTGGTTTTTTGTTTGTTTGCTTTGGGTTTTTTAATAAGTTTAAAGAAGTCTTAATGTTTAAAAAAAAAATCACAAACACTCCAAATTTGGAAAGCATATGTCTGTTTCCTGGTCTGCTAGAGACCTCCTGTATTATCTTCAATAGGACAGTTTTTTCTGCCTGTGTCTTCAGAGGAGGCAAGACTGCCATGCATAATTGCCTTGTAGAGTCTTACACAAACTTCTTTTATTACTGCTTCAAATTTACTTGAATGTGTTGAAATGAAGGTGCTTTAGAAACACAGTTATTATGGCGTTTTCCTCTTGGCATAGTAGGATGCAGAGCACTGGGAGTACAGAGGAGTGGAAGGGAGAGGTGGGCAGAGCTGCTGACAGCGGTTTGGAAGCAGATGCCTGTGGCAGTGCTAGGAAAAGCCAGGGACATGATGCTGGGGGTGCAACATGTGTCCCTCCAGAGGCTCAGGTCCACCGGTGAACAATGCAAAACTGCTTCAAGGGCATTTGGCCATGTGCATTAAAGCAGTGTATCATTCTTGGCAAGAGATGTCCATGTGAGTCTCTTCAACTTCAAATAACTCAAGGTTGCTTGCAGGAAATTTCAAGTAGAGACAAGCTGTTGTATAAAGCAGTCCATGCTCCATTACAGACCTGATTTATTGGAACTGACACAAAGTTCGCGTACCCATGCCCACTGAGCATGACCAAGCGTGTCACTAAGATGGAGTATGGGATGCGTCGACTGTAACTGCATGGGTCTAAAATGGCCATTGCTGAGCCTCATATCAATGTGTTTCCCATATTCTTTGCTTGGTCTTAGTTCCAGCCATGGGTGATTGACATGTTGGTTGGCAGTGAACTTGGTAGTGTCCCCAGAAGAAAAAATGAAAGAATATTGGCAAAAGGGTCTTGTTGTATGAAATGTCTGCTTTTTGGGGGACTGCATATCAATCAACAAGTAGCCAAATATCATACACGATGCAGATCATCCGTGCACATGGCTGGCTGTGTTGGCACAAGTCCTTTCCAGGCATCTTGTTTTTATCTTCATATTTTGTCACATTGTTTGAATTATTCTATGCTACAGCTGAGCAACATCAAGGGTTTCATAGGTTATAGCAATAGCTGTAAGTTCAGCAAAAGCTGTTTCAGCTATTGAAATGGCAGTGTTGCCCATTACAAGGAATAGGGTCTCATGTATTAACAGTGTGTCTGAAAATTACTTGTCCAAATTATTAAATATTTACTCCTAGTGAGAGATGGATACTCTCAGGCGTGATCTGGTGTGCTGTGTACCACCTGCTTTTTACAGGGTATGTTTCTGCTGATCTGTTGAGGAAGAAGAGGCCCTTCTTAAAGCTGTGAAATGACCTACGGCAGAGAAATGTTTATTTTAATTTCTAGAAACAGAATTATTATTTTCTAAAATAACGATAGGTAAGAACAAAGTAAGCTTGCACTTCACGTTCATTATCACAACTTCATGTCTTTAAAGCATTGTCTTGCTGTTGGGAAAAGGCCTTAAGGTCTGTGCCAGGTATTTTCAGAAGCTCTTAAAGATGTTATTAACAGCTGTTCAGTAAATTTCTTGCTGTGTTGAATCTCTGTGAGAACATCTACTCCCTTCACTTGCCTTTTATGTTTCACACTCCAGGCAGAGATGCATGTGGCGAAGCAGTGCTAACCAAAGCTTCAGCTAAAAGCACTGCTGGATGTGTTCTTGGGAGACCACAAGCTGACACTTTCAATAGTTCACCCTAGTCAGCATCAGCACTACCGGACTGAGTGGTGTGAATGGGAGTTTTTCTTGACCACGTGCAGTAGTGTAATTCATTGGAGTCCGTGGAAATTTATCATCTCCAGCATGGGAGGTACAATTGTCCCAGTTTTTACCTGCAGATTTGAGGCATGAGCTAGAAATCTCTGAGTTCACTAACTATCTCTGAGATGAATCAATTCCCCTGACTTTGGGACCATTCATCTTGGGGTGGATGGCTCTTGGAGTTGACAGTTCTGGGCTTGCTGTACATTCCTCTGCCTACTTTGAAGGGAGTGGTGGTGTTTATAGAAGAAATTGGAGAAAATATAAAAGAATCTCAGAGTATAATAGAATTTGAAGATGTATTGATGATGCATAAAAAAATAGCATTGCCAATGTGGTTCACGACGTGAATTGTCTCTCTGTAGATTAAAATCTCCAGTGTAGAAAGACTCTTGCGTTCAACATCTGGAGTTTGAAAACCTTTGCGCAGCAAAACAAAAAAATGGTTTGCATTAGTGACTTGGTGCAGTCACTAACGCAGAAAGCTGGCAAAAGCAGCAGAAAGGTGTGCAGAGTACTGGAAAGCTTGTGTAAGGAAAACATTCATGTACACTTATTCATATTTATCAGTTCTATGTCTGGTGGGATGACTGTTACGCTGAAAACAGGGTATGCAAGGTAGGTGTCTTCTGAAGCGGTGCCTGCTGAGTGATAGAGGCAGCAGCATGCTGCCCTCCTGGAAATAATTCCTTAAATAGGAGAAAAACAAATTCCATTTAGGCTTCTTGAGGAATGGGGAGCAAATGCTAATTCTCTTTCAGGGTCTGTTGCCATGGGGAGTCAGTTCAAATCCTTTCTAATGCCTTCCTCAGCAGCAAGTTGTGCTGACACATGCTTTTCATGACTTCCCAGAAAGAGCAGAGAAGTGACTTGAAACAAAAGCTCCATCAGAATTAACAGCCACGGGAAGATTAAAGTTTGCTGTTTGTTAGCTGTGGGTAGGACAGATAAGAAAGTTGTCCATTATACAGGCTAACACAGCTTGACTGGCCTCCTGCCTGCACTGAGTGGGCTACACAGGGGGGCGAATGGGTGCTTGGTAGCTTGTCGGCCAGACAGCGTGTACGGTGTTGTGCAGTGAAGTCTACCTGCTCCTCTCCTGGGAAACGAAAGGGTAGTTTATGGAGCAAATTGTGGGCATCAGTCCTCTAGCATAATCCAAATTAAATGCTATTAGGGTTAGGCTGAACCTCACATATTGCTAGTGCCATTAGGAGGGAGATGTGCAGCCGCTGCGGCCTGCTTTCTGTACCTTCAGCACTAGCCAAGTGAAGCTGGGTACAGTTTCCTGAGTGTCCCTGGCAGAGCGTTGGTACTGGGACAAGGGACTGAACTAGTAGGGTACAATGATGAGAGTTGTGGTCTGATGTGGCAGTAGCAATGTCAGTGATGATAATCCTATTTCTGGCTTGCTGATGTAGATTGTTAGTTGCTGTAAAATGAACAAATATTTAGAAGCAGCTTTCTCAAACACTTAAGCAAACTGACATCAGAGTCTGTCTTCACCTGGTGAACGATGTATGACTAAGATTAGTGTTTAATGCTCTACTGGGGGAATAGCCAAAATACCAGGTTAAAAGAAAAATAAATCTGTATTTTCACAAACCTCATCTGTCTAAAGAGCATGTAAGTGCAACATCTGTATCCCAAATCCAAACTCTCTTGTGACCTTTTCCCTTTGAATAGTCAACTCTGACTTCTAAGAGTTTCCAATTGCTCCCAGCGAAATCCACAGGAAATTTTTCTTTGCTACTGTGCTGGCTTGCACACTCTGACACCTTTACTGCCAGCATTTGTGCCAGCACAGCTGTTCTTATGGCACATGGAAACTGATCTGGCAGAAAAATAAACCAAACAAAAATCTCGTATTTTATTCCTCGAGACCAATTCCTAGTGAAATAAGAAAAGGATCAGATACTGGATGTTCTTCTTTTCTATTACCAAGTATTATCAATAATCTTTTTTTCATGCTGGTGATATTTATGGATAAATACTTGCTGTTGAAAAGGGAGTGTAACTTTGAGGTACTTTTGAAGCTTTTTGTTTATACAAGAAGATACTTTAAATTCTGTAAAGTATCCATACATTTATGAAATAGTTTACACCACAGGTAGGTGAAACTTTGTTTTTTAAATTAGAAGAGTGACACTAATTTGTGGGCAAAAATGTCTTTCTGTATCAGCAGTATAGATCTTTCATCTGATGCAGCTGATATGCCTTGCCTATTCTGCATGGCTCCTATACGTATAAATTTAGCAACATTTATGCATGTTATTTTGAGTGAATGTAGATATTTGATGCTGATTAAATGGAGATTTGCACAGATTATGTTTGGAACCCTTAGAGCCTGGGTTTGTATGACAGTTTAATCTAAATCTGCACGAATTCAGACCAGCTTAAATGCTTAGTAATATTTGGGTGACTGTTAGTGGCTTAGTGAAGTAAGAATCCCAAGACTGCAGATGGGTGGATGTCCCATGAAATACTGTCATATTAAGACTTTATAATCTCTCCAGATTCGGTTTTCAGGTCTAACTATGGCTAAGCTTTTCATCTGATAGCTACTTTGTTTTGTGGATACTGTTTAAAAAAAAATACAGCCCATGTTGCGCAGCAGCTGGTCTCTGAAAGCTTGAAGGTTGTTCCACCAGAGGATTTGTTGATACTTTCTTTAGAAAGTAGAAGCATGAACTGGAAACAGCAGCTCTCTTTCTAGTGTGTAAAGCCTGGAAAGAAGTTCCTGTTGATGGCTACTGATAAACCAACCTAGGAGAAATCCTGCAGCATATTTTAACATGCTCCAGGGAAAGAAAGTTGGTGAGAGCATAAATTTTCCTGGTTGCTTGTTGTGTTGTAAACAGAATTTCAAATGACTTCACTCCCTCTCTTCAGTGTCTGTTATTTCATAATATTAGTATAACAAAGGGCTGAGCCCTTGGACTATTGAGAGCATGTTCTAGGATAAGTGTCTGGCCTTCTCTGATTTCCACTGCAATATGTTTTGCCAAGCTGCTGGCTGAGTGCTGCTGGCACCTTTAGAAGTGATGTAGAGCTTGATCTGGAACATATCTCTGTAGGAATAAGAGATCGTACAGAAAGACAAATGATCCCGTCTGGGCAGCCCTCACTCTGTTCCTGAGGTGTGCAAGTGAGTCTTTTGCTCACTCTCAAACTTAATCAGTTATCTCTGTTCTAATAATATATATAGATCTGTTGTGAAGCAAAATTGCTTAGCTTTTGAATACTACCTCAGTGTTCTCCAAGGAAAGTTCAAAGTAGTATTTGTACTGTGGTTTGGTGTTTATTTTTTCTGTTTGCAATAACTGGAAGCTAACTGGATGCACGTGATGGCAGTCGGCTGATATTCTGGGTGCCCCCACCACAATCACAGCTGCCAGATTAAAGACCAGTGTTTCTCTCTGGACAGTATATTC
>NW_008824056.1:2686302-2692787 GCF_000699105.1 Pygoscelis adeliae
TGCTTAGTGCCAGCCAGATGGTCTTTCCACCCTCCCATACAGATGTCTCTAATGCTTATAAGAGTGCTCTCTGGCCATATCTGGAGCTAATACAGTATTATTTCCAATCACACACTTAGTGTGTCCTTTCCTTGACGCTGTATTGCTCTTCTCATTTCTAACCTATTTCTTTTTTCTTTATTATACCTTTCCTTTGTCACTTGTAGCGTCCAGTATCTCTGGACTATTTTTCACTATAAAAGTTATCATTAACAGATATCTGAAATAGATGCAAGCTTCCAAAATCTAGAGCCCTCTGAATATTCAGTGTTTTCTGGACTTTCTTTTCTGTTGAAGGCAGAATTGCCAGGCACGTGCACTCTTTTGAATTTTGGTAGAACTTTTTACAAAATATTTGTTTTTTCCATACACTATTTTGTGCTAAGGAAAGGAATAATTTTTTTTATAAATTATACTTTCAATATGTGTTCACTGCGTAAATACTGGAAGCTCTGAAACTGGAGCTGTGGTTTTGTCAGAGGCAAGTACTGGTGAACTGCAGTATCTGTCCCGTTAGTAGGAACCATTCATGCTATCTGATGGACTTAATAATGTTATCTGTTGAAGTGCTTCAGAAACAAGAAGGGGAGAGGGCAGCTGAGAAAAGGTGAGATTAGCGATCTCTCCACCCTGTTACTGCTCACTTAACTACCAATTAATTTGTCCGAGTGTTCTCAAGAGAGCTGTGCACAGAGTTCCTGTCTGGTGCGAAATGGACGTGTGCTTAATACCCTCTTCACATTCAGGACCTGCACAGTGTCCAGGTTAAATATTGCAGATAAATATTTAGATTATGCTGCTACTTTCTGAAATAGTTTACTGCTAACCATAACAGTCAGTCTGAGCTGAGAACATGTTTTGCTCAAGTGCTGCTCACCCCCCAGCTGCTGGTATAATGCATTGTGATTCCCTGGAATGAGCGTCCTACTTCTCTGCACAACTCACTAAAGCATGGGGTATTTCTGTGCAAGAGGGGAAACTGCAGAATACTGTGAGACCGGGGGGTGTCAGGTGTTATGTTCTCGGTGTTAAGCTTCTTGTAATAAGGAGCATCTATCACAACCTAGGCAGAGCATATGCATCCTCTGCTAAGTTCAGCAGTATCTTACACATTCATCTCTACAACTTTTATAATCAAATAATTTCATAAAGCATGCATATAAGAAAACTTGCTTTGTGAGACATTCACCCACTATCTTGAGAACAAAAAAAAGGCATATTTGTTCCTCTCGTCCATCTATATCTACACAGACATGTATATGCATGCATACACACATGCGTACATAAGTTTAACTTATTTTTTTGTATCAAATTTCTTTGAGCAAAATCAGTTTACTTCCATTAATAACTCTTTTGTAAAGTACAGTTCAGTAGAACTAATCATAGTTCTTGCTCTTCTCTTTGGAAGGATATCTCTTATGGAACACCACTCAAAGTACTAAAATAACACAGCTGACACACATTTAATGGAAATCAGCTAAAATAGAAGATACAGTTCCTTCAAGGTCTCATGTTTCTGCAGACCCCATAATGGACTCCCTTGCTCAACTTACATGTTAATACACTTTACCCAGATATACAGTAGATGGATTCTTGACACGCTGGAGTAACATCTCTTTACTCAGGTCGTGAAGCACTGATTACTTTACCTCTTGGAATGAATGTGCCAGGCTCAGGGCTGAACCTGCAGGAGTTTTGCTTGTCATGAAAGAGAAAGTTGAGAAACCTGCAGAGCGGACAAGTTAGGAGTGTTTTCAACTCTCTGAATTGGTTATGTTATCAAGTAACCACACAAACTAGTTTTGAACTCAGATTTGTATCTGTTCAGGATTTCGGTAACTTTTTGCCAAAATAGTTTTGGTGGTACAGTCCTTTCCTATTTAAACATAATCATATGCTTACTGGCACTTTTTACTCATATAGCTTATTCTACATGTATAAAATAAGTTATACAGGTATAGCCTGTGTAACATTCTGGTCTATGACATGAACAGGATGTTCTTTTTCTACTGCGTTGTCATTGTTGAAATGGTGCAAATTTGTGTACAGTTAAGTTCCTAAGTGCACGTTCATTTGAAATGATGGTATTTGGCCCAAAGTGTGTGGTTGGTTGGGTTTTTTTTTTTGCTTTATTTGGTACAATACAGGAAGGCGTGATCCTGGCTGGGCTCTCCCAGAGTTCTGTAACGGAGAAAGCAAGTAACTTTGAGGGCCATAGAAATAACTGCTGGTGTTTCTTAGGAAGGTTTTCTTACAGAATGTTTGTGTCAGCTGATGCAGCCACTTTGGGATTCTGCCTTCATCCCTGATGTGCCAGGGAGAACCTTTGTTCCAAGGGGCCACTGTGGTGGTGTGGGAGAACCCTTTGTGCAAGAACAAAGGAGTATTGTATCGGCATAAGCCATGAAAGGGAGGGAGCTGAAGGGTTTTTTTTCAGGCACACTGCATATATATATCAACAGCAACATTTTCCCCATAAATCTCCCCCTGTGACATGAGTTCTGTGTGGGAGCTGAGCGGGAGATAAGATCTCTTTTTATTTTGTGTAAATTCTTAGTGATATTTGATATGATTTTCTTAATTCAAATGTGGTGCCACTTGTATTTTTTATATCCTAAAGTGAAAAGCCTGGCAGTAGGCTGGACTATGATGGTAGAATTATTCCAACACATTTAAAGTAACTAACAACTTGTGCCTTACTAATTAACGCTAGAAGAGTGGACCCAGTTATGGCAAGCTATAGTGAAGGCTCATGGCTGGCAAGGGCAAAAGTCCAAGAAATGTGGAAGATGAAGTCTGGCACAAGTTAACGGGTATTACTGCTTAGTGTTACAAATTTTAGTAAAATATGCCTTTAGTATAAACAATACATGGGCCATACCCAAAACACATACTGTAATGGAGACTGTGATGGTTTTAAGATAGAGCAAAACAGAAACAGGTGTTTTTGGCTCACACCTGCAGTGGATCATTCAGACCTTCTCCTCCCCACAGAGGCAACAATGGAGAGGAAAATCCAACATCTGCAACTGAACAGCCTCCTCACAAACTTGCAACAGAAACATGGTAGATATCAGATTAGTATTTGCTTATCAGTCTCTAATACTTGCACTGATCAACAGTGCAAGTAAACATAAACACCAGTTTACACTTTTTCACCAAGCTATTGGCTTCAGCCCCATGCTAGCTGGTTCTCCTGCAGAAGAAAACCTTGCCACCTTCCAGACTGGAGCAGCCCTGGCTGGGGTGTCTGAGAGCCCATCTGATACAGCAGCTCACTAGTGGGAGAGGGGGAAGCCGTCTCCCCTCTACCTTGCCTCCAGGTTGCAGGATGCTGCTACCCCTTCACAGTACCAATGTTGTTGAACTTTCTCTGAGCTCATTCAGCTTGCAAGCCTTCCAGGAACAGCCTGCTTTTTTTCCCGAGTTTGAGAGTTGAATCAGTTGAGAAGTACCTGATGACTGACAGAAGTGGCCGGGATGATGGCAGGGGAGAAGATGTCTGCTCAGCCATTGCCATTGCAGTCCCAATAGAGGTGGGACTGGGGTTGTTTCCAGGTGGACCAGAAACAGCAGATATTTCTGGGCTCTTCATGATCAGCTGCTTCACCTTCACCAGGAGGACAGCTGCAGGAGACAGCATTCATCACACTGATGCATGGGGAAGGGGAAAAGTTCTACAGGTTCTTCTTCTCCCTTATAGCTGAGTACAGCCATTGGGTCCCAGAAAATGATAGTAGCTAAATTGGTCATTAAGGATACTATGAGTCCTGTTGGCTGTGATTTAAGGTTACTTGTTTTCCTTTTTGTTTTGAAATCACTTGAGCAAAATAGATCTGTGTTCCTCAGTAGAGCTGCAGTCTGGGCATTTACAGCATGCTGTGGTATTTCATCTGGGGGGATTTGTTATGAGGTCCCCCTTGGAAGTAGTTTTATGAGGAGGCTTGAACAGCAGCGTCCTTACATCCTGCTAGTGGTTTGCTTGGATAAAGACAGTTGGTGTTGTTTGTGCCAAGTGTGGGCAAGAAAGCAGCTGGGTTGACCAGAGTGAAGGTGGGAGTGAGATAAAATGGGAGACCAAAGCAGGCTTGTAACAGGAAGGGATATCTGGATTGCTGAAATGTGAGTCTTGAACTTGATAAAATAGCAAAGGGAGAAGGAGGATCCAGTGAAAGGATTTGGTGTCCAAACAGGAGAACAAGGAGTCCGTGGGTTTTTTGTTTTGTTTTTTTCCAGCAGCAAATATCAAAGAAATATGAAATACTGGTTTGTTTGGCTGTAACCATAACTGTGCATATTAAATCCTTCTGGGTGGGATGGATTTTTGTACGGTCCAACTTGCAAAACAAAAGGCTGAAATTCTTTGAATGGAAGTTCAATGAAATGACTCAAACAAATACAGCCTTGTCTTGAGTTATAACCACCAGCTTATTAATGAATTAACTTCTGCTGTTTAGGTCTCTGAAAATAATTGTTCTGATTGTTCCTATTGTCCCAGATTGCTGCAGTGGAACAGCGGAGTGGCTGTGATGGATATGCTCCCGGGGCTGAAGGGGGGTTGTTTTTGTTTCTCACTTCATTGTCAGCGATTGGCTTCAGCCACTCCGTTCCCTTCACTTGGCTGGTCTTTGTCTTGTGCTGGCTTGCTGTGCATTTCCATTTTAACTGGTTTATAAATATTATTGGCTGGACCCAAGAAAAATTGGCGGTTGGGGGCTTGGCCTAGCAGAGCTCTGGGGCCTGTGTCCAAAAAGACTGCTCTCCACTCCCAGCACTTACTGGTAATAGCATCTGCGGCAAATTACCCGTGAATACTTTGATGGGCTTGCCTCTGATGCTGCTGGTGTTAGAGGCAAAACTCATCCTGTGACAGTGCTGGGAGCCTCAGCCCTGGCAGGCAAGCAGGGAAGGCAGGGGCCGGCACAGACCCTAGCTGGGGAGGGTTGCTGCCCGGCTGCTGTGTTGTCCTGGTAAGTTCTCTGCAGTCTGCCTCTGAAAAGAGTGCAGTGGTTCAGAGATGAATCCCAATCTTCCTCCTGTGCAGCAATGTGGGCTTCTGCCTGCTGATAAAGATGCTTGGTTCAGGCAGCCATCAAGGCTCCCAGGTGCTCTGGAGTGTCCTCAGCTGGTGGCATTTTCTGGGAAGGGTATTGCTGCCACTTGCTCTGTTTGGTCCCGTTGGTGATTAGCTGTGCAATGGGGATGTAATGGAGGCAGGGGAAGCAGAAAAGATGGTAAAGTAGACTGACAATTTATCCTGTGCTTCAGCACAGGGCACTGTTGACGCTCTGAGAGCATCTCTTCTTGGTGCAAAGCTGGGATCCCTTGGGGCTGGAGGGCACAAATTTTGCATGGCTGATGTACCTGCACCTCCTCAAAGGTGCTGCTCAAACTGCCTGTCCCCAGGAGAGTTCATCTCAAGGTCCCACAGGTGAATCTCTGCCAAGGGCCGGGGTGTGCTGGTGCAGGGGGAGTGCTGAGTGGGCTCTGCATCCACATAATGCTACTCTGTGGTCCCAAAATCAGGAGGTAATTACTTTTGATTCACTCTTTTTTTTTTTTTTGTAACCTTCACTGGAGAGAATTTATAGTTTTGTGGTATTGTCTGATCTCTGTAGTTTGTTAAATATGGGACAGCATCATTAAATGGATTAAATTGATGACCTCTCCGTGGCCCCACAATAGCCTACAGGGGCTGTGGGGGTTGACTGTAACAACAACATCGCAGGTGCAGCGGCTGCCGGGTAGATTGGGCTCACTTCAGCAGCCTTAAACTTGCTAGTTGTGAGCATCGCTGACAGTCTGTCTCTAGCTTGGTCCAAGTGATCTACCTGCACCCTTTGCCTGTAAATCCTTGGAGATGGCTTTATTTGGAGAGCGAGGGACTACATTTGTTGTAATGCTTTGTATGAAGCTAATGAACTATTTTGCATAAAGGGTGCAAATAAATACTCTTATAGTGCTTGCAGTAGTTATGCATTTCTTGTAAATTAACTCGTAATTATCCATACTCTGTTTCACTTTGTAGGGTCGCTGCCTTTGATGGTGAGCAGAAAGTCATCTTACAATGAGTTACTGGAGTCTGGATAAGAAAAGCTGTCTGCAGTACTGCAGGCACTTCTTAGTGGACAATGGTGTATTTCATGGTAAGTTACAGGTTATCTTATATTTTTGGCTTCTTGTGTTTCCTACTGTCAGATGCAACTGAAACTTCTGGGCGGCGTAGGTATGTGTTGTTGGTAACGCTTCTCTCAGGGCCAGTTAGCAATCAGTCCCACACAAGCCTCGCTTTGGCCGTGCTTTTACCATGCGGCGGCTCAAAGTGGGTGCAAAGGCCAGGCTGGCTACGGCGTGCTGCGGCGGCTGCTCTTCGGGCGGGGTGCCGCCGCCCCATTAGTGTCTGTGGGGGAGCACGGACACGGGCTGGCTGCCGGCGGCGCCGCGCG
>NW_008824056.1:2692825-2710225 GCF_000699105.1 Pygoscelis adeliae
GGGGTCCCTCCTCCGCACACACCGGCCGCGGCTCCGGGCAGGCAGAGGGGCTCTGCGCCGAGAGCTCTTCCCCGCGGTTTGGTTTAGGAATGCGCTTCTGCCCTTCCCTTTTGGGTGAGACCACCGACACGCAGGAGCTCCCGGCAGGGAAACAGCTCGAGCTCTGACTAAAGCATTAAAGGCTGGAGAAGAGAAGAGCAGCAGTTGGAGCATAGGCAGCAGGCAGAGTTGCTCTGGGTGTAGATGGTGATTGTATTTTGGAGTGAAATGGATTAATTGTGTTCACGTGGTCCAGCACTGCCTTACACTTAAATATTTCCTCGTGAGGCATTTCTAGAACTGCTCCCACAAAATCTGCAGGTATGCATCTTTTGTGCTCCTAGTGAGGAGGAGTTGAAAGTGTCAGGAAGAGCTTGACTTCCAAGTATTGATCAGATGTTTGTGCAAAATAGATGCCTAATAGTGATCCCTAATTAGTCCCCTATCAACCCCTCACATCTTAGTCTCTTGCCATTACAGATTACTTCAACAACTGAATTATCATAGCATGTATCCTTCCAATAGCAAAGTTGGGAAATACTCTGAAGACATCTTGATGTAAAATACTTTTTTTTCAGGACCTATTTTTGTACGCTTAAAACTTGATATATCAGCCTAACTAGAGTATGTGCGTTCCCCATGCAGGTTTCTCTCCTTTTGCTGGGTAGCTTTACCCTTGGGCATGGGGTAAGGAGCAGTGCTGAGCCCAGCCTGGTGCTCTTGCAGTGGGTGAGGGACCACCAGGACTCCGGAGCCATCCCTGCCTGGAATAGACTTATGCAGGTCTAGTCTAGTAAGACTGCTGGACCTCTACCTGTCCTACTGGGGGAATGACTTGCTAATGCTCTTTCTGAAAGGCCCAAATTTTGTATTCCTTATTCCCTTTGAGGTCAGTGATTAAAAACTGTCACTTTAGGGCAAATTTATGGCAGTATTAACAGCAGCAGCATGGAATGCCTATAAATTAAAGATAGAAATGCTCATCTTTTTCAAAAGCAAAGGTAACTTTTTTCCCTAAAGAATCTACCTCTCCATTTTCACTGTGTTTGTCAGGAAGCTGGAGAAGTTTGCAGCTCACATAACTACGATGCAACCCACTGTAAACCAAACTGTATCTGCGTTTTTGTCACTGTGGTTATGTCACCGTTGATGAAGCTAATGGTTTAGTGGGAGAATTAATCATTTGTCAACTTGTGCATCTTCTTAACGAAAGCCTATTCAGATATAACACCATTTTCCCCTGTGCTGCTTTTTTCCTGCCCATAGGCACTGCTAGTTCTATTTGGGACACCGGAAGAATGTTAATAACTTTTCTGTAAGTCAGTCTGGCAGTGATGTCATATTAATTCATCTGTGCGCTACATTTGGGACAGGCATTACAGGGAAGATGGTTCACAGATCTGTCATTGGTGAACCTGTCATCTCCAGGCACAACTGTTCTGCTTCTCAAATGAAACTGAGATCCGTTCCTGGGATTTATCAGGCCACTCGTGCGATCCCTCTGATTTTGGTGGGATCATGTTCCTTCTGAGTTCTCTCTGACATTGTGGAAGGAGAGAGTTGTCTCCCAGATGTCTTCATGCAGGTCCCCCTTCGCTGAGTCTGAGCACTCTTGCAGTGTTTTGGTAAAAGCCTGTTAATCACACTTCTCTCCAGGCAGCAGTCTGCTCTCTAGCCTGAGTGTATAACTGGAGCAGCTATGTTTTGGATGTGTATTTGCAGTTTTGCTATTCCAGATCAAGTGAGAGAAAAGTCTGGTCCATACTCTGTGACTTGAGGTGGTATTTTATTATAGAGCAGCATGATGTCTTTCCGCTGCTAATGGCGCAAAGGCTGGATAATGATCCATTAGCACAAATTCCAGTAATCCATGAACAGCTATTGAGTGATGAGTCTGCAAAGTGATAATCGTCTAAAGTAGAAGACATAATTAGCAGGAATCCTAGACCAGAGAGATTCTATGTCTTAATTTATTTGTCTTTCTTTCACGACCAGACAGGATTAATTATTTTTCCCTGACAGAATCCTTCAGGGCTTCCCATTTGTCTCTTCAACCTAAGCAAGACACTGCAGTGACAGTTCCTTTCACTCTGCATATATGGAGGGAGCTGAAGTCCCTGCTGGACAGTGACAGAGGTGGCAATTCCCAACAGCATGACATAGGAGATGTGCACATGTCCCCAGGAATTAGCATGTTGCTCCTGATGCTTGAGGGAAGTTGGTTTCCTATGGGACTGTGCTGATATAGATAAAAGGGTTGATGGAGTTTTTTAAGGATTTGATTTTTGTCAGTGAGCCTTCTGATCCTGCAGGTCCTGACAAAGGGCAGTGGGATGGGTCGGGGTGAGCGGGCTGGGTGCTTGCCCCCCCCACTCCTGATGGTAGCCTTGCAGTTAAGATTGACCCATCCTCCTTGCCTCTCTCAAAGAGACCAAGTGGGCCTGAGCAGTGAACTTTGGGCTTTGCATCACTAAGCGAATGCTAAACAACTAAATTGGGACGTACCTGTGTCTGAGACCATATTTCCTCCAACAGATGTAAGGAAATTGTACTTATTTAAAACTTTTTTACACCACTGGGAAATGAGGAAAGAAAATCTAATGTGAACTCTACATGGGAAGGGTATTATCTGTTATCAGTGAAGGTACTGTGATCCAGCCCCTTGTGATTTGCTGACATTTCAGTGTTTGGGTTGTACGTGTCCAGCTCTAGTGTCTATTAATTCTAATTTACACAGTGTTTTCATGATTTTTTTGTAGTTATTATAGTTTCATATTCTGACATTGAGAGCATGGCTCTTCAGGGAGCAAGCACACAGAGCTGTTGATTGCTTTATTTTTCTACATTTATGAATGCTCCAATTCTGTAATTGTTAAACAGAAAGAAGCTGTGACATGTTTAGCAAATAGCTGATTTTTTTCTCAGCGGTTCTGAAAGTAGCTGTTCATACTTATCTTATTAGAGTCAGTTACTTATGCCAATTATCTTCTGAAGTTCTCTCAGAAATACGAACCTTTTGTTTCAATTGCATTTCCATAATTGTAATTAATTCTCTCTCTTAGTTTCTAATTTTATCTTCTGGCCTCTCCACCTCTTTCCAGACCTGTGTCAATAGGCACTTGACCGCTATTGGTAGGATGTCATGTTAATTCAGTCTTGCTCATATTATCTAAACGGCACTCTTTCGTTCAGAGCAAGGGACTAATTCAGTTGTATCAGGCTTGTCTGGAAGGTTGCATTACAGTGGCACGGTTATTATTTGTAATTGAACCTGTAATCTGGAAGAACTGTTGCACCTCAGGTGCAAGCCAGCCAGATAAAAATATCCCACTGCATGAGCTGATGTTCTTAAAAAGCATAGGAACATCTTTCTCCGCAGACACTTCAGGACTGGAAGTGTCTACAGAGGCACACAATATGAAGTTTGCTGCTCAACTGTGTTCATCTCTGGTGTTGCCTTCATACCCTTCCGGGACCTGCATTGCTTTAACAACCTGAATAGATGGTATTTCATTTGTTCACCTCCAGCTGAGATGTTTAAATGCAAGAAACTCTGGTGGACTGCATAAATAAGAATGCTGAAGCTCTGTGTTTACTGGGAGTAGTTTAAACATCTTGTTTTGTGGGGAAAAACAACAACAACAAAAAACCAAAACCAACCAAAAAAACCCCAAAACAACCCCAAAAAAACAACCAAAGGGGGGAAAAAACCCCAACTTAGAGCAGAAACGCCCAAATGAGTCTGCAGCACTGCCGGTATAACCTGTTGGAGAGCACTGTGCCTCTGCGTGAATGTCAAACAACCTCGCTTGGAAGACAAGCAGTGAATGCTTCTGCCCCAACGTGGGAGACCATCAGCTGCTGGCAAGGAGGTGGTGGAGGACAAAGCATATGAGATATGGCAACAGGAGGACAGCACCTTGCTTGTGTGATGCATTAGTTGAAGGCAGATGCAATTTTGAGTGTCGTGGAGTAAGATGAAAGTGTTAGTGCTGCGAGGCCCACCCTAATGCAGTTATGGTCGGCAGTATTCGAGCAGGGGGAGCTCGGGAACAGGCAGAGAAAAGGACTACAGAAGTGGAGATGAGATGAGTCTGATCTGTTTAGCTTGGAAAATCATAGATTGAGAGGGGATGTGACTGCTGACTATAAATGCATTGCGAAGGGAAACCTCAGGGAAGAAAAGGCTTATTTGAACTGATGGAGAAAGTTGGCACAAGAGCAAATTGAAGGTTGTCCACGAGTATATAAATAGACATAGGAAATACTAAGGTACTTTGAGGTGGAGATTGGTAAGTTTTGGAAAAATTGTTAAAACATTCTATCTGTGCTCTTGCTCTGAAGTTGTAAATGTAATTAGCAGCAAGCAATATATTGACTAATGTGAGTATAAGGCTGGAGAATTATTTAAGTGGTCCCAATTCAATTCCTGTGTACTGTGAACAGCAAATACAAACAGCAGTGTTTCCATTCTATTCTGGAAAATGCTGCTGTACACAGATCAGGCTGCTCTCTACCACATTATAATGATGCTTTGAGATGCTTGCATGTTATCAGGCAAGAAAAAGTATTGATACACAACTGCGTGCCTTTCCACAGGGCTTTAACGGGTTGTCTTTGAGTAATGACTGAGCATTCATACATGTAATGCTGAAGTACTATATGCATCAAAATTTCCTAAGGATTTCTCATAATTTTATAATTTTATTAGGAAAAGCTGCTAATAGCTGCATTTGCAGGATGTTAAAATTCTTATCTGTTTATGTCTGAAATTTTTGGTTACAGAAGTGGAGGTTGCTGCTGTGTCTTGTATTCTAGGAAGCCTTACCTGCCTAGAAGCAAAAATGTCAGTTTTCGTCAGTAACAGCGAGATACAGCACAGTGTGTGCACACAGAGAATAACAAACTGAAGACAGATCTGGGTTTAAGCTATTTTAGCAGTTTCTGTAGAATAGAGCAGATAAGCAATTATAATGTTCAGAATAGCCTTGAGGACTTGATGAACCCACTTTCTTTTCCTTCCTGTTGCAAACAGTGCCAAAATACAAAGTAAATCATGCCTCTAGTCTTGGAAAAAGATTTTTTTAATTTTCTCAGGGTTTTCAAGCTGTAAATGTGGATCATATTTTGTTTGTTGGCAATAACAATGTAGGAATGGCTGTGTTGTCAGACCAAACATCCATCTACTTTGCTAGCAGATGTTTGGGGCTAAAAGTATAAAGGGGAAAAAAAACCCACTGTGTACATAATAACCCTTCCTGTGGCACACACTTTTAGTGCCTGCCGGTCGGCAGCAGAAGTACTTCCCCAGCTAGAAGCTGCATCTAGATAATTGCATTTATTAACTTCACATCTGCTAAGTTTTTTTTCTAAAGTTTTTTGGAATTCACTCACGCTTATGACCATCTGTAGGACTTAACTCCAAAATTTATATTGGTTGGTGTAAACCTTCTGCTTGAAGGGAAACAGTGATTTCATGCAACCTTGCCACATTCAGACTGTAATGGATGGAGCAGGTTTGGTTGCTCAATTACTTCACCTTTGAAAGACCGTTGACTGGATGTACTGAACCAAGGTTGTGCTGGTTTTGGCTGGGATAGAGTTAATTTTCTTCATAGTAGCTGGTACGGGGCCATGTTTTGGATTTGTGCTGGAAACAGTGTTGATAACACAGGGATGTTTTAGTTACTGCTGAGCAGTGCTCACACAGAGTGCTTCTCACCCCACCCCACCAGCGAGTCGGCTGGGGGTGCACAAGAAGCTGGGAGGGGACACAGCTGGGACAGCTGACCCCAACTGACCAAAGGGATATTCCATAGCATATGATGTCATGCTCAGCATATAAAGCTGGGGGAAGGAGGAGGAACGTGGGGGGGTGTTCGGAGTGATGGCATTTGTCTTCCCAATTAACAGTTACGTGTGATGGAGCCCTGCTTTCCTGGGGATGGCTGAACACCTGCCTGCTGATGGGAAGCAGTGTTTTTTGCTTTGCTTGTGTGCGCAGCTTTTGCTTTACCTATTAAACTGTCTTTATCTCAACCACGAGTTTTCTTACTTTTACTCTTCTGATTCTCTCCCCCATCCCACCAGGGGGGAGTGAGCGAGCGGCTGTGCGGTGCTTAGTTGCCGGTTGGGGTTAAACCACGACAGAGGGCCAAGCCTGTAAGGTAGATAGGTTCTTAAGTGATGTTAGGCGTTTTAGTAGCTTTGAATGTCTGCCTTCTAGTGTCTTACTGAGGAAATGGATGGAGAACATTGCGGTGGTAACACTCCCTTCTGCCCCTGGGAAAGGAAAAGCAGCAAGAATGGGAACTTCATTCTAGACTTCAATATTGAGGTCCTGAGTCACTGCAGCGCAGCTTTGGTACAGTGCTGCCATGGATATCAGTACTTCCACTTACTTCAAATGGCCACTCAAACATTTGTCTCGTGCTGGCACTAAGCAAAGAATATTTTTCAGTAACTGTTTTGCCATCTGACAATGTGCAGTGAACTGTCTGTCCTAGCAAACTTGCAGGGGAAATCGCTGATTGCTGATCTGGATTCCTGTGTGTGTGCGCTTAGTCTCTTGTTTCAGGAACATCCAGCTCATCCTTCAAAAGGTTCTTCCAAATCACCTACTTGTATACATCCCAAGTTGGGGGGGAGGAGAGAGAGAGACTTAGTCCAAGGCAATTGCTTATTTGGAGAGATCATCTCAAAGATTTCCCAGATGTAATGGATGCAATTGTGTACCACCTTTGTTAGATGAACACCTACTGCTGTTACACAACCAGTTTTGGATAGCTTCACAAGAGATTGCTTATGGCAGGTGTTATTGCAGTGTTTTTCCATTCATTTCAGTCTGAGAAGCTGAGCTTTTGGCAAGTTCTTGTAGCATTTTTTTGCTTTGGTGATCTTGAACTTTTGTGCCCAATGAATGGGAACACAAAATGCATTATGTTTTACCTTTTATACAGTAAAATGGTCTATTTTGGTTATTAGAGCACAAGAGTTTTGGGGGAACAATATTAAATCTTTGCTGAATTGCACGTATATGTTAGGCTTGGTGTTTGCTGATGGGCAATGCTTTATAATTAGCTCTGCTGAAGCCTCATGTGAGCCCTATGCTTGAGGCTACAGTGCTAAAGATGCCAGATGTAGACTGCAGAATTCAGGCTTATATCTTAATAGTCAGCTTCAATTTAAGTTTTATAATGATGCTTGGGAAAGCAGGACAAGTTAATAGTGCAGTAATTTATATTTTGGTTTATATTCTGATTTATGTAGCGAAATATCTGCAATTCATTCCTTGAGACAACCAGATGTAACTGAAAATGTATATGCAAGAAGGGCATTAAAGAATTTATTTATTAAAGTTCACATAGATTAAAAAAGTGCCTAAAATGCCTGAAGAAACTGCCTCTTGGTGCTTTGCTGAATGTGTAACTACCTTTAAGAACCCTGTGTCTATCACTAGATGCATCCTTTGGTGAAAGGAGGAGTTTCATGTGTGGGATCTGTCTTGAGCTGGTGTATCAGGCGGTTGAGTTCTAATGCCAAGTGTTTTTCCCCGTCCATCTTTGTATACTTGTCAGCTTTCCAAAGAACCGTGTCTTCATTAATGACAAATGAGTAGAGTTGAGAAAAGCTTTAATCTGATAAAAATAACAAGTTTTCCGTGCAGCTAATATGAAGTTTTATGCATTGCTAGATGACTTTTCATGAGGAGGTTGTATTACAGTTTAGGTCTAAGATTAAATTTGGATGATGAATATGAAGATGTTATCTTATTTCATTATCTTATTTACTGTAAGAGGTAGAAGTTATCTAATCAGCTTTTCTTGCTCTTTAGCAGAATTAGTCTTTGTACCAGTTTCCAGCTATTTTGACAGTGAAAAAAGGAAAAACTGATGAGCCAGAAAATTAATATTCTTCTGATGCTGCAATTTCAAAAATATTAGTTAAATCCTATTCTCACTTACTGGAAAATGAATATTTTGCAGTAGAACTTGCACTGTCGCGTCTCTGTCCAGTAACTTAAGCCTTGTGAGGTATGGTTTTTAGTGTTCAAAAACTTGGCTTCCATTTTTGGCAATTTGGCAAAGGTTGATACTTTTAGTAATACATTTTCTTCAATTGTGAATGGGTATGTGGCAGCTGCCTGGTGCCACAGGCAGGTTCAGGTGCTGCCAGGCTGTGGGGAGGGAAAGCAATCTCCCATGTCTCAGTGCACGGTCAGGGCTGCACTGCAGCTGGTTCTGCAGCAGATACCTCGGACCATGACCACTCAGCCCTGCCAAGCACGGGGCTGTCGGCCCTTGAAGGGGGCCTCTGTGTGAGTTCGTGTGGATACAGCCCTGCGTGGCCTCTCTGCATCCCATCCAACCTATAGCAGCAAGCATGAGGCAGGATTTTTACCCTGGAATTACTGGTTCAGGTTAACATGGCATACATGTATCTTCCGTGCTTTTCAAGGGAGTTTTTATCTGGTTTTGTAGCCCAACAGACTTGAGCTGCCTGGGGAGGAGAGGCCTTGAGCATAGCAATTCCTGCAGCTGTCTGTCCGTCCAGTTGGTCATCCATTTTGCTGTGGGAATATCTGCTGGTTATCCCGTGGGCAATTCCCTCGCACAGATGAGCTGGGAGTGCCTTGGTGGCAGGTTTAACGTATCTTTTCTTCCAGGGAGCTAAAAATAGGCGTTGGTTTGGCAACTATACCCCAAGACAAGCCAGCACCATTTCGTCCCTCTGGCATTGCTTTTGGTGCAAAACAGGCCACATTTCCCTCATCTCAGCCAGAAGCTGTGAGCTGAACTACACTGTATTTTAAATGAAAACGTATCTGTAACTGTGCATAGAAGAGAAGAATTACAGTTTTCCGCTATTACAAGAAAGCTTTAAATCCCCTGTCATTTCATTAAAAAAGGGGTAGTGCTTTGACACTGTCTGCTTTATACCTGGATGTACTTGCTGTCTTATCTAAAAATAATTCCAGTGGTTTAATGACAGAACTTTTTTTGAACAGCAAATTAAGAAGACTGGAAAATAATATTAGCCTGGGGGAGATGGTTTTTGAGTGAATGAACATCTTTTTAATAAATTTTAGTGCTTTTGTAGCTGAGATTGTCAAAAGCTATTGGTGAGATGAGGCTTGGAGGATGGTTCATATGTTCCTTGAAACAAGCTTAAACAGTTGAGGGGAAAAAAAAAAAACAACCCAAAACCCCAGACTTTTAAGCATGCAAGGCATTGGCAAAGGTCTCCCAAGGAAGGGCTTACGGGGCAGAAAATGTAAGTAGGAAGAACAGGCATACAAGCAAGTCTGCTACCTTTCCTGCCGAACCTTACCTTGGGATTGTGCGATACCTATGAAACAGTAGTGGCTGTTGAAAAGATGTACTGTTTTATAGTGATCATTGATGTTAATCAAATACAGGTAACAGAATAACAATTTTGTATTTGGAAAGCTTGCTTGTCACCATCAACTCTGAGACTTTGATAGAACTTTGGGTGCTGAGGGCTCTGCAGAGCACTCCCAGCAGGAGCGTTGTGATCCCCCTGAGAACAGGGCATGTATGTGAAAGTGAAGCGAACTGGAAAGATGTGAGGGTCACTCAGCCACTGCTTAAGTAAGATGCAGGTGCAGTGTCGGATGGTATAAAGTGAACTGGTTGCCTTTTGACTTTTCCCTTTGCAGACAGTCAAACTGTAATGTAGTGTGTCTTCAAGGACACACCGGTTTCAGATTTGACTCTGACTGACGGGGCTAGGGATTAGATGCAAAACCTGGGTTGCCAGTGAAGAGTTGTCATGGTGATTTTTTTTTTTTTGGAAGTTGAATAAACCTACAAGTACTTTCATACCATTTGGCATATGTCTCCTAAATTACATAGAAGTCTTCATTTGTTTGCTGTAATGTTCTTGCTAACCCATATAGCACACTAATTTCTAAAGCCATATAGCATTTAAGCACTTCTGTTTTTAAAATGAACTTTATTTTGAAGACAAAATAATAAGGAATGTATTAATGATTGGGCAAGGTTTTTTACAGAGCAGCTTTGGTGTTAAAGATGCTTGTGTATAGCTCCTTTCATAATTAATAGAATAATAGGAGTGTGGAGTAATTTGCACTTAACACATTATCAAGTGCAATCTGATATATCGATAATTAAACTATAGAGTGGTGACAGTTTATTTTTTGTTGTTGAATTGCAACTATAACACATCAATTAATTTGAATGTAAATGTATTGATAACTATCTAGAGGCTTCAGAGTGATGACTTCATCCATTAATCTTGTGAACTGAGGCGTGAACCAGTGGTGGGATGATGATGTAGCTGTTCCATTTCCCTTGTTATAACTGAGAATAAGTGACACTTCTCTCTGTAGAGCATGACTTCTGCTGTGTCCTGCCATCCTCATCTGAAAGTGTGATTAGAAGCACAAACTTTGAGTGCAGCCAAGAACGATCCTACAGTGGGTTTGAGGGGGTTGTCTCATTTTATAGGTTGCTAGATATAGTCAACGTGTATCTTGCAGTGTGCTGTGATCTATCGTGACATGTGGTGGCTGTGGGAAGTCTTACTGTTTGTGTTAGCAACAGCTAAGAAATAATGATTTCTCAGTCAGTAAAATGTGTCAACTCCACTTGTATCTTGTCTCCCATCTCACTCAAGTTCTACGGGCATGTAGCACTATGATGGGGGTGGGTGGGTTTTTTTTTCCTCCTCTCAGTCACACTGTCTATCATGTAACTTTTTCCTAGCATGTGCCAGACAAATTCTGTCCTGTTGCTGTCACAATCTTTGAGAATATAGCTGGGGGTTCCTTTGGTGCGCTGATGTAAATGTCACTGTGAAAAGCCAGCTGAATAGTGAAACAGAAAATGCAATAAATCGAAGATGTGAAGCATTATGTATGGAGCCTACTTTATTCTTGCCATGCTTTCCAGCACTGCATCCCCTTGGGCTCCGTCATAAGTAAGTGCAATTTATGCAAGTCTGAATGTTTCTACCCATTGTTTCACACTGACTATAAACATACTGCTTTCAGTAGCATTGAATTGGCTTAAACAAGCACAGTATTTAGCCACTAGCATGGTAATTTTTTATAGCTACTGGGAGAGTTAGTGTTCAGCATCTTGCAGGAGACTACTTGTTCTTATGAAATCAAATGCTCAGTGATGCACAGACTAAACCATTTGCATGCTTTGTGCTCTAACTGGCTTGATTCTGCAGATTGGCTGTTCTCCTTCAAGTTAGTGACAGAGACAGGAGGAGGGGGCACAAAACCTGGGGAAAAGGAGTGCAGTCCACAGAGGTTCTCTCCTTCCGCCTTGCAGAATCCCATGGCTGCAGACGCTGGGAGTTACTCTGGAGAGAGGGTGGTTTTTCTCTTCTGCATTCAGCCTGCATCACTCTCCCGTTCTTTAACTGGAGTATGGTAATCCGTTCCTGACCGGCCTCCCTAGGTGCCAGCAGGATTTCCTTGCTCTTGCCTATAGAGTTCTTCTTCCCAGGCATTACACACACTTAATGCCTGGAGCGTCTTAATCGCTGTGCTATGCATGCGTGTCTCATACCAAAAGTAGTTGCTGCTCCTGCATTCCAGCAGCAGCAGCACAGAGCAGATGCTTCCAGCTTCCCTCTCAGGCTGTGCTTTTCGGTTTTGAAGAAAGTTGCCTAGTATTGTCTCTGGATTTGTGCTTTCCTGTCTTTGTATTATGGACCACGAAGATTTTGTCGTTCCTCGTAAAAAGCAGTGCTGGCAATGTTCTCCTGTACTTCTAAGGATTGCTTTCCAAATGTTTTAGCTCTGGAGACATGAAGATTAAATTGAGGCTTTCTGTCAATGCGAATTTCCATTCTACTTGTCAATAATGCACGAGTTACAAATTTAATGGCAGACCTTGAAGTATATAAAAACTTAAGTCCAGAAAAAGGTAAGGATGTTTGAGTTTGGAATTACTGTAGGAAGAGCTCATAACATTTCTGGAAGTGCTTATAGAAAAATCAGGTAACTTTATCCTTATGATTGGTAAGTTACATACAGTATTTATGTGGACATTATTAGTATGAAAAATGTATATCTATAGTCCTGAATATTTAAGAGGAAAACTTGGTATTTTTGTATTGACTTGAAAGTACATTTCTCCATGAAAACATGTGAATTGTATGTGAGGTACTGCTCCTATGATATGGACAAACTGCACTTGTGTGTTATCTTAAATTATTACAAATGTATTTGCCTTTTAAAATAACCATTCTTGACCTTTTCATCTATTGGTCATTTTGCTGTGGCATAGCTGTCTATGGAAAATAGTTTCTGTATTTTTTTCTTCTAGTAGCACTTAAATAGTATAACACATATGCAAATGATGTGTAAAATTCTGACAAACAGCATTGGATGAGGAAGATGTCTTTTCAAGAATTGTAGGAGAATGATACAAAAAAGGAAGACATCTTGAATAACTTTCTTCAGTAACTTGTAGTTTATAATGTCTGATTTTGTTCGATTTAAATCAGTGCTGGATGGAAAGTGGTAATTAGTTTAAGCCTCTAAGTGGATATAGAGTAAGTGCTGTAGGGAGAAGGAGAAATCATGGTAGATAAAATTTATTTTTGTATTTTGCTCATTATTAATAATGTTGGGTTATGTGCTTTTAAAGAAAAAACTTACAAAATACAGTTAGCAAAGATCTGGCTTGTCAAAACTGGGTAGTTCAGAAGACATTTTCTAACAAGATTATCTATAATTTAAAAATGAACAAACAAAGTAATCTAAAGCCACCAAAAGTCATGGACCATACTTTGAAAAATTGTTTTGCCCACTATGAAGCATGTTAAAAAAATTAAGGGCGGTGTTGGGGGTCGATATATACTGATTTATTTTTTTCTTTGCGTTTAGCATGGATAATGTTATTTGATAAATATTTTTTAACTAGGGAAAGTTTCTGGAAATAGACACCAGCTATTGTATAAGAAATTGAGACTATTTTAAGAAAGTCAGTTATTTGTATATCCTCTTAGGGAAGGGCCTCCTGTGTTGGACTTGGTATGCTACAGTTTCAAATGCTGTATTTTTATTTTGGAGGTTTCAGTTACACAAAACTCTACTTCGAGCTTTGATGCATATGATTAGGTAAAGGAGACCAGGTGTTACTCCATCTGCTTTCTGAGACGCAGAAGGTAATCGATATGTCCCCATTTAATAATTTACAAGAGCTAGCTTATTTCAAGGGGTTTTTTTTGGAACAGTCCTAGAAGAAAAGCGTCAGGTTTAATTTTTGAAGCTCGTGTAAATGTGTGTGCATGTGTAGATAAACACATTTCATACTGAAGTACTCAGTTGATGGTGAAATTCTGTTTGAGGTCATTTTGCAGTCCATTTTCCTTGGCAGTTGTTAATATAGCTGGCTAAATTTCTGTTAATGATAGAATAGTTTGGGTTGGAAGGGACCTCTAAAGGTCATCTAGTCCAACTGCTCCCTGCCTTTTTCAGTTAGTAGCACTACCATTGCTCTGTCTGGTGGAGGTGGTTAAAGGATGCAGAAGCAATGAGTACAACGCAGTGTCCCTTGCGTTCAGGTTTGGCTGCTTTGGTGGCGTTGCAGCAGTGCATGGGGCGTCGCAGGTGGGCTCCTGGGGTGTCCCCCACGCACAGGAGGGCTGACACGGCACCGCGCAAGCACAGACTTTGGATGTCGTGTTTTGTAGACAGGAATATATTCACATGCTTGGGTGGTGGAAGAAGGCTGAGTGCCTGATCTCCCCCTTACTCAGGCTGGTGATTACTTAGGCCTGCCAGCACTGATACTGATGACAGCAGGATCACACCCCTCACACAATTTATGCACATAAGAGTGCTTGTATGATAGCACCTGGATAAAGGAATAACGAACAGGTGGGTACCGTGTGTGCTGTTACTGGCCAACCATCTGACTTGGCTCTGCAATGAGTGCTTGCAGGACGCAGCAGCTCTGCGCCTGCCAGGGTTTGGCCGTAAGTTTGTATGCAACTGCTAACCACTGTGAATGGGAAACATGCTTGTGCTCAAAGAGGTATTGGCAGTGGGATGTTAGCGGGCATGGCACTGGAGGAGCGGTACAGGCTTCCCTTGGTTATGGGTCTGGGTCTTAGGCTGATGGGTCATGGTACTTTGGAGTTATCTTTTTGTTACTGCTTTAGCAGAACACTAGGGTTGTGGTTGGTACAGTTAAGCAGAGAAACAGCAGTGAACTACATTCATGGGGACTATTGCAGCAGCCTTTTAAGGTCATTTATTATTAGTGCTTCTTTGGGACTCTTGTATCTCTACATCTACCCAGGCACCTGTAAAACAAGTATAGACTCTAGACTAGTAAGTGATATATAAAGGAATTAGCTCAGAACGGCATACTGTTCTGAGTGGATATTAAAAGCATCAACCTCCTCCTGTGAAGAACTTGGCCTTCCACAGGTTTAATTCCAATAATAGCTGGAAACAGCATTATATGCACTCGCAATAAATTAGTATATGCGTATAGCATCTTTGAAAGGTTTAAAGCCTCTGGGTTGTTTGGTATGTTCTGAGGATGTTACCCTGCATGAAGTGAAATGCCTCGCCTGCCAGCCTGAAAGGAGTGTTGCTGTGGTATGGCACTGTGGAGTGCCAGGTGCCTTCTGTGGCACCAGTGAGGTTTCAGAGGGTGCTGAATGCTGGATGGCTCCATGAGAGGTATCTAATCTGCTTCTGCAGACCAAAGGGCACGGTAGACCAACTAGTAACTAGGTTATATGCTTGTCAACTACTTTGTATTTATTTTTTGGGGGGCTTATGAATTAAATATACTCTTGTTTCAATAAATCGACAGAACACCGTCATCGTATGAAACTGAAAAGGTTCTTAAAGTTTGCTGAAGAACAGTGCCTTTCTGATCCTATGTGGTGTAAACTTAAAATTGTTAGAGTAACTCTTTCACTGCTTTGATGAAGACTAAAATGGCCAAATGCTATATTGGGATCAACGTTAATGGTGTCAGTGTCATGGCATGCAGTAGCTTGGTGAAACCAGGGGTTGGTGAAGGGAGCTTGCTGCAAGAAAAGTTCACAGTTTTTTCCAGCACTGAGCTTACCTGCAAGAGGAAATGTGTGTGCTTATTTTTCCTTTTTACCATACATTTTGAAGTAGTCACTTAAGAAGCTCATGTCTTGGAGGACAGCCTGTTAGTATGCAGGCAGCATTTTGTGCTGGTGTGTGTGCTTCTTGGATGACTGAAATTAAAGTTATGGGAAACCATAAGCTGGCTTTCTTTTTATACAAGTGACAAGAAACCCAGCTGTAGGTGAGGAAGTTTGTGCCTGTTCTACATCAGGTTATTGGTATCCTCAGCAGTATAGCAGATACTGATTTGGAGACATTTTCACGTTACCAATAGAAACATTGATCAGCATGAAACTCAGATGCACAAATCATCATCATTTTGGATAATAAAATTACTTCGGTGTTTGAGACTGTCAGTTAATTGTTTGTCCACAGATGACTCACTCTTGATGAGGTAATTTGAGAATAGAATAGATAGATGAACATGTTTCTTTAGCAAAATGACTGTTTCTGAGGAGTGTGAATAAATTAGTTCATATCATCAGTTGCACTGTAGTCTTCATTCATTACTTTTAAAGGTTAATTAACTCCACCTTCAGTTCTACTCTGCTTTTTCCCCTCCTACTCTCTAATCAAGCCCCAGATGTGGATTTATTTGGCAGCCTGAAGGGGAAGCAATGCTCCCTCCAGCCCAGCCGCTGTCACAGCCCAGCGTGATGAGTGCACTCCAGGTCCTGGGGACTGGATCCCTCTTCCACCCACTTCATCCTGCAGCTACAGCTGCTCTTGTGCCCTATGATTTATTCCCCTCACCAGGCTGTGATGCTGTACAGGTGCCAAGATTGCTGTGACATATTGCTGTTTGCTGATAAATGTGCAGACATCAGAAGTCACTATTTGTGCTGAAGCTGGGACAGTTTATCCTCTGCATGTCTCCCGTGTGGGGACAGGAGCAAGCTTTGTGAAGGGTATTCTGGTGGGGCTTTTCTATTTTTGTTTCGTTGAAGAAGTTAAGGTGGGGGTAAGATATAAAGGAATGGCATATTTTTGGGGGTGGTGGTGGTGAGGGGATCTGACTCGGCTCAATATGTTGTGGTGGGAATTGTATTTCATTGAAGTCCTGGGTAGTATGTAAAGGATCGAGGAGCAAGGATGACATTTAATGTTGTACAACAGAGGCAGGCTTAGAACAAGACATGCTTGGTTCTTGGACGTATGATCCTTTTTTATGTACTTACTGATTTTTAGGGGCAGATATGGGATTCTAGAAGAGAAAGAGCTTGTGGCTTTCTGTTTTCCACTGTGACCTCTGCATCCAGAGGCATAGTTCCTGGGATGCCTTTCAGGCTGTTCCTTATCGGTTGCTGTGAGGCCTCAGAGGAGGTGCTCCTGTCTTAGCACTGCTGAGGAGCATGCACAGGTAACTCAGCTGAGCTCCTTTGAGGGAGTTATTGCCATTCTTTCTGGTACCTGAGCAAAAGCTTGCCTAGCAAACGGGAGACACTAGGGTTTCCTTTAGAGACATGGCCACAGACCCATAGAATGATGTCTTGTATTCCTTGTGAATAGTTATGGCAGTGTGAGGATGCTGCCCAAGAAGCCAAATGCCTCTCTGCCCTTTGCTTGTCCTGAAACGTGCTACTGAGGCTGTCACAGCAGTGCGTGCAGACCTGTCCACTCATCATGCTTGTTGGCAGGTGTAGTGGAAACTATCCTCCTCTGTTTCTGCCTGTCTGCTGCTTCTTCCACTTGCTCTATAGTGTCGTAATCAATTGCTGTGCCCTCCCTGCTGAGGGATCCTCATGCAGTAATGAGAATTAGGATGTGAAACTTGTTAACTGTGTTTGCTTAATAAATCTGTATTTTTTGTTCACTCTAATGATGTGACAATGTGTTTTGGCAGTTGGCCAGGTCTGTGGTTAAATGGTTGTGCTTTTCAGTGTTGATAAAGAACTAATTCCATAGTCTTAATGGAAAACTTGCAGTCCTCAGTCATGCTGGGTTGCAGTGGCACCAGAGCTCTCAAAATGAGCAGCTTTGATGCAATCTGTTTCTGAAGGAAGAAGAGGAGATCTCAGAGATATTTATTGTATTTCAGGAACCAGTAGCAATAACATTCCCCTGTAAGCTGTCACACAGTCGGTCTCTTGGCTCTGTGTTGGCAAGCAGTGGCCTGTCAAAGGTGGTGCTTTATGGATGAGACTTAGAGCTGGGGTCCCAAAGCCTTGTGACCGCTCAGGCCCTCAGGATGCTTCAGCAGTGTTAAGTGTCCAGCAGGACTTCAGAGAAGCTGCACC
>NW_008824056.1:2710241-2724246 GCF_000699105.1 Pygoscelis adeliae
TCATCAGCTGCTTTCCAAAGTGCTGTTTGAATGAAACCTGGGCTAATTTCTTGAAGACAATAATTAGAAGTCTGCTGAGCTAGCAGAAGGAGGGTATCCTTGAGCACAGGTGGAAAACATGCATTATTCATTGTATCTGGGGGCTGCTCTCTCGGATTTCAGTTGCTATACTGAAGTGTAGATCTCAAAAAGGGGATCATAAGCCCTGTAAATAGACAGTGTCCCAGCAAGTCATTTCCTGTATTGCACAGTACTCTGTAGAAGATAGTCTGACTGTAGGAACAAGATTTATGAATAAGGATGGTTAAAATTCTTTTGGGATTATATTGTAGTGCCAGGTCTTTGTTTTGATGCTTCTGGTTCCTTTCTGATCTCTAAGTGCAAAAGAGGAGGGAGCCTTAGTCTGGGAAAGGACTCTGGGTGCTCCCATGGCTAGACTAACTATTGTCAGGGATCAGCTGTGGAGAAGGCATACAGCAAAAACTTTCCACTTGTAATATGAAAATAAGATGAGTTAAATTGATCATCCTAGAAGTATTAAGTCAGCAATCTCAATATGGTAGGCTGAAACAGCAGTTACTATGAAATATGAATTACTCATAAACCTAACTTCTAGGAGTTACTGCTCCCAAGTTTGTTTTTTTTCTTTTTTAAGGAAAAAAGACAACACCAGCCTATTTCCCAGACCTACAAAGAGTTAAAACTATACTGATATTTTTGTGGTTTTTTTTTCCCCCTTCTGGGTAGTATATGTCTTTGTTCTTAAGCTTCACCCCTTTTTTGTTTGCATATTATTTAGTGAATTTACAAGCATGAGTTGTTTTTCAGATTTAATGCTTTTCATTCATTGTAGGTGATTCACAATTGTTTTGAGTAGTCACAGTTTGTGTTTTGCTGGTTACTCTACTTGTTTTGATTCTCTACCTTCTTGAGGGCTGAAATGAAATACCTGGGCTGTTTTCAGCTGGACCTTGCAAGGACTAGCACCAGCCTTTGGTGTCTCTGCTGGTATGTGTGACTTCCTTGAGGATTTCTTGAGATTTGAAGTGTGAGAGATTGTCTATCTTGTGCCCATGAACTTCACAGAGATTATGATTAAATCCACTGTAAGAAGCTTAATGTAAAATTCTGTGAGGGGTTGGAAGAGTTGCTGCAAAGCAAATTAAAAACTGGCATAAAATGAGATGTGGCTATTAAAAATGGTTGATTCCCCCAGACCTGCCTCTGTGGTCTCTGCCTTTCTGGGCGCTTTCCTGGGCTTTTTGGCTGTTGCGTAACAAAACAGCTATCAACAATTTGATGACACTAGTGGTAAGCTGTGTGGTGCGCTGGATATTAGCGCTGTTCTATGGGATTTAGGTAAAATGTGCTCTCTGGGGTATGGGGGTAGGGAGTAGATGGCTTTTAATGGCATTAGTGTAAAGGCAAACTTGCAGCGTACTCATGATGAATACATGGCTGCCAAGTAGGATGATGAGAAGAGTTCAGACAACTGAGAATGTTTTTTGTGATCGCATCTAGAGTATCTTCACTACTTGGATCATGATAACTTAATTGCATACTGTTGTCTAGTTCAGGGGTGTGTATGCTTTTTTTTTTGCACATTTCTTCAGTGCCTGCTTCTGGGAATGTGCATCTACATCAGTAAAAAATGGACTCCAAGCTGGATCCATATATATGATTCCAGTGATGGGAGCATGCTGTGATTCCTCTGTCGCCCACCAACCATATACTTTTTGTATAACAGCCTCACTTAGAGTTTGGTTTCTGGAATGTTGGGGTTTTTAAATCTGAAAACTTGAGAGAATTACTATGGTGGCATTTGGGGGTTAAATAAAGTAAGATAAACCATGCTTTCGGTAGTGAAGAGCAGTTACCCTAAGGTGAGGTCGGATCCTGTTCAGGTTCTTGGGATACCGCAGCACAATGAACCACAGGAGAGGTCTGCAGAAGTCCTGGCAATGCACGTGGGTGGGAACAGCACGTGGTGGTGGTAGTGGGGGGGTCGTTTGGTTTTTTCCTCTCTGAAGAGAGAAGCAAACAATATACCTGCAAAGTATATAGTAAAACCAAAAATCCTGAATGTAGGGGAGAAGAGCTGATGTTGCAATGGAGAAAGTAACTTCTGCGTTTTATGGGTTTCTTTATCTCCTCAAGCTTAATGTTGGCTTAATACAGCTTGCTGCATATAATTTAGAAACACAGTGTATATCCTCTTTCATAATTATGTTTCTCATTGTTTGGTAATGCTCTTTATACCTTATTTAATCTTTCTGGTTTTTCAGATGGCTGTAACATTAAGTCCCTAAAAGCAAGACATGAGACTAAACCTTTATTTCAGTTGCACTTTGAAATATTAATTTCTTAACATATAGTAATGTAATGGGGGAAAAAAACCAAACTGTTTTTGTGGACAGCAGTAATTTTTTTTTTAAAGACAATCTGTCTCACAGCTTGAATGTGTAATCTTTATACTCAGTTGTAAAGCTATTAAATATATTCATATTCTACTGTATTTTTGTTAAGGGCCTACTGTATTAACTTACTGTGGGTTTGCTGTGAACACTTGGAGCTGTTTGCAGGTAGCAGTTGCACACACTGCCCTTTGCCAAAATAGGTTGTACTGGCTGTCCTGAAATCAAATTAATAACTCATTATTTAAAGACCTATGTACATTGTCTAATGGCTTTCTTGTGCTGTCTCACGGAAGTTTAAGGAAATGCGGGTGAGATTCTGCTCAGGGTAAAAGCCGAGTGCCACTGTGGCAATAGACTCCTGTGAGTAAACTTGGGACAAGCATGGAAGTTATTTAGCTGAAACTTTGCATGTGTGAGTAAAACCTATGGGGACCTTGAGCTTTTTTTTGTTTGTTCAAATAGTTAACATCATCTCTTTGCGAGTAATGGTTCTTTGAAGGCAATGGTGGAAAAAAGAATGTTTTTTTTAAAGTGAAATCCCACTGAAACTGGCTAAAAAAGTGAAATAAACCCCTGTTCACCCAAAACCTGTGCTCCATCAAGATTTTGCTGTAGGCTTTTGGCAATAGAGAGTTTTGCCACTAATGGTTAGGTAATAGTATTATCTTCAAAGGCTAACCCCCAAAATACAGCATCAAAAAAACCTCAGACCTGCTGCTGCTGTTGCTTCTTTTCAGGGTTACGTGACTGAAATGAAGGGTTGGGGAAGCTATTCAGGGCTGAGGGCACAGCAAAACCAAGTGTTCAGGAGTTGGAATAACTCAGAAAATCTTGGTGCTGTGTTTGCTGTCGCGTGCAGGTGATGGAGCAGCTGGTGCACACTGAGCGTCCCAGCTGGTGTCCTGCCGGTGCCGGTGCTGGTGCTGCTCCTGCACAGTGCCTGCCTGTTGGCTCCAGTTGTGAAGTGACCAGCATATTTATTCTTGGATGAATCTTTATGGGCGGGATGTTTGTTTCACTGCTGTGATGTGCCCTGTATATCAGCGTGCATTTCTATTTTACTGAAAGTGCTTCCAGGGATAATGTTTTAATTCCCTAAATATTTTCTGTCTAGTATCAACTAAAGGGTCAGGCATGCCTTAAAGGCTTTGTAGTAAAGCGCAATAGCAGGCAGATGTGCACGTCATGACTATCACTGTTGAGAATTAAACTAAATTAATTGCGAACTATTGAAAAACAGGACTCATACAGGGAATGGCTGTTAAACCTGTGAACAGAGCTTTAAATCTTTGAGAGATTCTTGCAGGGTGCAGTGCTAAGCTATTCCCTTGTTATTAAAGACCTGATTGCACATGGGGACAGATTAGAGCAGAGTTGGACGGAAGGTAGCGTTGACTGATTTGGGGCGGATTAGAGTGCTTTTTGAACATAAGGCCGCGTATGGTTAGTGGTCAGAGTTCCAACTTAGTGTTCCCAGGCAGCAGCTTGATTTATTCAGCAGCGAAGAGCAGTGTTGTCAGGTAGAATAAATAGCGTCTGCCTAACGTGCAAGATTTCAAGTAACATCTGGACTTACCTGGGGCTCGGATGGCTTTCCTCCTGGCTTCAGAGGTCTACCATGTGCTGGGGAGTGTGGCCACTTCAGAAAAAGTCCAGCTGGCACAGATGGGTTTGTATCTGGTTTATCATTTGATAGAGAGGCAGCTCCTTTGGAAAAGGAGATGTGTGTACTACTAAGAATGATTATCATCACTTGAACTAAAAATTAAGAAATGCTCTTTGAATTCAGGTCTGTTTTGCTTTAAATGGTTATTTTGGGAGGAAAAAATAGACTGGTATTTCAATATTATTAAAACCCGTTAAACTACAGGATGTCTCTTAGGATGATTTTAGACTGTCAAGAATAAGTTTGCATAACTCTGGAAACAGAAGTGACTTTGTAGTTTTCAGATTTTTTTTATTTGAAAGTAAAGCTTTAAATATACAATGCATAAGCATAATATTTTATTTGAATTTCCAAATTAACTTTCTTTGTCCTTGTAACACGTAAATTACATTGTATTTTAATTTAACTTAATTCATTTTCAGATTTCGGGCAAAAAAATGCACAGCTAGTCCTTGTGTTAGAAAAATACCATATAATGGAAACCATGTCTTGCTTTCTCAAATTTTAATATACATCTGCATCAAGGAGCTGCTTCATTTACTCAATGTTCGTGGTTTATCTAGAGGATTAAATATTTTTCTGGAACCAGTTTTCCTATTCCTTAGCAAAAGCATTCTTGAATTGCTGCTCTTGAGCTTTATTCTGAACTGGCTCTGTTCAATAACTTCACCTTATTCAGATGCTAATGTGTGGTGTCTATCTGTTGTGAATGTCTGGCTGGAGACTGAAATTAGCATATTAGGAATAGATTTGAAAAAGACTTTTTGTTTCTTTGTGTGCTTATATTTTATAAATAGCTTAGAGGAGAGGATGGTGTATTTTGTAAATGGTTTGCAGAGTTGAAATCTAACGGGCCTATGAATGGTGTGGCATTTCTATTACTGTAGTCCGTTCTTTAAAGTGGATTCTTTCTGTTATTAACACCTACACAGTAGGGATGATGCAATGAACTCTCTTACACATTTACTATTCTTCTTTAAATGTTTGCATTCTGATGGTATTTTCTTGGAACTAGAAAAGATGGTGCTTACTTGGGCACTAGACTTATTGCAGGTGGCATTTGAGAAATGGAGAATGTTAAGATATTTGGCAGGAACTGGATTTCTTCCACTCTTCTCTATTTGTGAAAAAAGTGTTTTAAAATCTATTCCATGTAACTTTTGATTCTGAAGTCTATCTGAAAACATGTATGTGAAATGAATCTATAACAATTACAAATGTGATGTAGAAATGTTTAGGCAATTGAAACATTGAAGAAGAATCTGGATTGCCTTTTATGATCTCCCCCCCCGCCCAGTTTTGTGGCTGTAATTATCTGTGTGGCCCATTTTCTGCTTTTCTTACATTAAAGACACGTAGTCCTCTTTCTCCTGCCTTTTGCTAGCAGTCCTCAACAACATCTTAGTGAAATCAGGGTTTTTTTCTGTGACAACTGAGCTGATGATAATAGAAAGATTTATGTGAGAATTAGTTATTTTTGTAAGACTTTTATTAATAACTGATAGGCTTAGGTGCAAAGAAGCAGATTTTCTGTGTTGGGTAGCTTGTTGCTGAACCTTTTCCTGAGCCAAAATCCTGTTGCAGTCGGTCACTCTAATAGTGAAATAAAAATGTGCATGCAGTTTGTATGCCAGGCTAATCTATCAGTTCAAATTTGTATATACACATACACTGGTACAACCTTTTCTTATGGAGAGCCTTATTTCTGTGCTGGAGGATAATTCTTGTTTGTTTGTTAGTTATGAATCCAAGGCAAACTTGATCTAAACTCAGTTCCAAAGTAAAAGGCTCAGTCTGCCGAGAGAAGGTGTGCGTGTATGTACATATATATGTATGTAGTAACTTTTAGAGACTTATTTTTGCTTCATTTAATCTTTCTTCTTTAAGGTTCTGAGTTTTCCATTGCTTATGGTGTAAAGGCTTGTCTTCCTGGTACTTTGTGCATCTTCGGATAGATACAAGTTAAAACTGCCACAGTCAATGTGTGGATACTGTATAACATCTTTTCTGGCTTGATTTATGTCACTTTTCTGGCTCATCTTAAAGCACTTCAAAACCCACACATTGATTTGGTATGTGTGATGATTCAGAGAAGGCCATATATTTATGGACATAATAAAGGACAAATTTATTGCACTCATGCACAGCTGTGATGCTTTCAGAAGAGTTTGGTTCTGTTAAGCTCAACCCAAGTCCTCATTACTCCAAGAAAGACAACAACTCGGCAAAAACACACTTCTGATGCAGTTATTTGTTGTGGAGTTTGGCTTGCCAACAAAAAGGGCTTTGTGCGAGGGAGCCAGGGGAAGTTGGTCCAGCAAAAACGTCTGTTTGCCCCATGTTTGACTAATGTTTAGGATGCTGCTCTGACTGCGTCTGACCCAGAGGCACTTTGGAAGGAGCAGCAGACTTGTTCTCCTTCATCGATGACCTCAGGATTGTGTGGGTCTCTGCTTGAAGAAGTGTTCTGGCCACACTTCTGCTGTGGAGACGAACTGAGCAGGGCCACCACAATGTGCTTTGCCATACGGGAGCACTGGGGTTTCAGGTGGTGCTGAGTCCACTGCTGCTTGTGCTGCTTGCTGTGGGAGCTAAGGAGGTGTCAGGAGCTGAGAAAATAAATCCTAGCTCTGGTCGAGAGGAATGGGAGGGTGTATTAGTCTTTGTTGTGATACCAAGAGGAGTACTGAAGAGAGAAGTGATGAAGAGAAGAAGGGTGATAAGAAGAAATAAAGACAGACCCAGATAATATTTGGGAGCCAGCCAGAGTGTAAACAAATCATCTGGGAGGTGAATTTGGAGTGATATCAAGTGAGGTGAGACTGTGAATGGATGAAAACAGGAGAAGGTAATTTAAGAGCATGGATATACTGAGATCAAGAGGAAATGTTATCTTGATCTTAGCATTTGGAAAACTGTAGGAGGGAAGATGTGAGATGAAGTGGAAGAGATGGGTGTGTTTTAGTCAAAACATACAGAAACAAAGCCTTATCATCCCGGATGGGATGGGTGGATAAAAGGAAGTCATCACAGTATATGATTGAAATTTGGTAGCAGGATGGAGAGGGTGTAAATGTGTGTAGTAGGGAGGAGGGACTGTGTATTTATAATTCTGTTAACAGTTCTAACAGTGTCAAAAGCACAGGATATAAGATAAAGGATTACTGAGCCCAAATCTGGAGTTTGAATGATAGTCTCACCATTCGAAATTTGCAGAGTTCTGATTTAAAATTACAGTACTGTGTATAATAATATAAAAATATTTAAAGGAGGTAAGCATGGAACAACTATAAAATATTTTCCTTCAATCTTCAATATATGGTGAAGTTTTCTTTGCTTCCTTTGTCGTGAAGGTGTTTTGACAGATGATTTTTTTTTTATTTTTTTATTTTCCTATGTGGACAAGCTAGTTGTGAAAAAGAAGAAATAATATGTCTCTTATGCAGCAATGACTAGTTCCTGTCATTAAAGGTGCAAATCAAAAAATGTATATGCTTGGCAGATGTTGGAAAGCCAATAGGTCATTTTATTAGTGGAATTATATGGCCATTTAGTTGAATTTATTCTGTTCTGCTTTGCAGTTGAAAGATGCATGAGTGTTATGCAGTCTGGGACTCAGATGGTTAAGCTGAAGAGTGGAACCAAAGGGCTAGTTCGTCTCTTCTACCTGGATGAGCACAGGACCTGCATCCGATGGAGACCATCCAGAAAAAGTGAAAAGGCAAAAAGTAAACTTTTAATATTTCTTTTAATTTCTTGGGCAGTTCAGTATTAGAATCTGAATTACAGAGGGAAAACTGAACAGTATTTCTTGGATCAATTAAATAAATGCTTTTTGATGCTTATTTTAAATGTGATGTGATACTTACATGAAGGTTTTCAAGAGTGTGAGGGGAGTTTAACCACCTACTAGAAGTTCAGGATTATGAAAGGGAGTGTAGTCCAGTCAGATGTCAACACTTTCCATAGGTTTATATGAATTATGAGCAAACTGAAGAGTGGCTTGATAACAAACTATGCTGAACTCTTTTCAATGTATACATCACAAATTTAAATACAGAACCTAGAAAAAATTAGATTGAGGTTTCTTAATCTTAAATGTGATAGTTTTCTTTAGGCATTATTACATCTTGAAGTTATTGTGTAGCGTTATTTCTCATTGAAACTGTTCCTGCTGCACTGTTTTAAATTGGAAATTCAAATTAGTTGTTTATTGAATGAAATAAGGACTAGAAATTCACAGAACTGTCACAGAGGCTTGAGATTAAAAACAAGCAGTTGGGAAGGCTACAGATAGTTGACAGTTGATGTTTTTGGGCCAGTGTGTAGTGCTTAAGAGCTGCTGTGTTGAACAGCATAGCTGTTTGGAGCCATGTTACCCTAGCACAGCAATGGGTATCCCTGTCTTCCTGCTGTAGAAAGCAAGGCTGTGGTGGGTGCAGTCCCTTTGGAGCTACGCAGTGTTTCACTGGTTGATGGAAGACACTTGGCATTTGTCACCTCGTGCTCGACTTTGAGTAGCCTCCTCTGATGTAGCAGGGAGCGCTCAAAGAGCTTTGCTGTAACCTGCCTGTACCTGCACTGGCCTGCCTTTGAGGCAGCTGTACTGTGCACATGGCATGGCCAGAGCAAGGATAAGCCTTGAAATCAAAAAGCCCTTTTGGATGTGAAGATGTAATATGAAAAAACATTTAATGACTTTTAGCCTGAATAATTCAGAATTGCTCCAAAGCAGAAAGAAATTTGGTGACTATCCAAGCATGTCAATTTTTGTTTTCCCTTTTCCCCACAGTTGTCATTGATTCCATTTACAAAGTCACCGAAGGCCGGCAGTCTGAAATCTTCCACCGCCATGCAGAGGGGAACTTTGACCCAAGCTGTTGCTTTACCATTTACCATGGCAACCACGTGGAGTCACTGGATCTGATTACATCTAATCCAGAGGAAGCCCGCACTTGGATCACAGGACTGAAATATTTGATGGCTGGAATAAGTGATGAGGACTCGCTCGCTAAGCGACAGAGAACACATGATCAGTATCCTTTTATGAGCCTGAGCTCCAGCTTCATAATTCAGTATTTCTGGTTTGTTTTTTAGTGACTTTAGCGTAGGGTGTCCTTTCACCTCCTACTAAGTGACCAGAAACCTTGCCATTGATTGCAATGGAAACTTGAGTTAAGAGTTTGACATGGACACTTATCTGTGCGATAAAACATCAGCTGTGCCTTAGGGATTGCATTAAACTTCATTGAAGTCAGGGGATGTCTTGCATTTTGTTAGTGAAATTCTTATTGAAGGATCAAAACAGTCGTTTCTCGCCATCTCAATAAATACTAACCCCAGCATGATTTCAGGATTTCTGTCATCTTCTATTTGCCCAACTGTGCTTTTACTCTTCTGCTGCAAATTGCAAGGTCCATTAGAAGACGCTAATTGATATTACGAATAAGTAATATTACTAATAACTAATAAGAAAGAATAAGATATTACTAATTGTAACTTGAATTTGTTAGCCTCTGCACAGGTGAAACCTTAACGTTTTTGGTAGTCTTTCAGTAAACTGACTAGTAACTCCTTGCCATCTCTGTTTCTCTTGGTGTATGTCAGGTATCTGTGTGTACTGCTCAACCTCCACTGATTGTCAGGAGCACAAATCTTTAAAGCTCCTTAAATGTTCGTTGTAGCCTAGTAACCAAAATTCTTGTAAAGAGCATGTCCATTGAATATTTTCTTGATATGCTTTCTTTCACAACAATGCTGACTAGTATGTTAAAAACAAAGAACACTCTTCCCTAAAACAAAAAAAACCTACCCCACCCAACAAACCCATCTTGATTAAAATTGTAACCTGTCTCTTCTGCCATGCAGAAATCTACAGTGGTCACTTGTAAATACTCCTTCTGGAGAATATACACACTTCAGGTATTTTTAATTTATACTTTCAGAGTTTAGTTCTCATACAAGATAGGCACAGATCCATTTGGGGGATATATTGCATGTTCTGTTGCACACATACTCAGCTTGCTATATTTATCCATGACTTTTCCAAGCTGCTGTATGTTCTCTACTGGTGAAACATCACTTCAAGTCTTGTTTATGTTATCAAATGTGGCAGCTGGGAGACTGCAGACAAAATGACCCTGTACCAGTTCCAACTCGTGTACTTGATTTCACAGAGTCTTCCTTATTCCATCCTCTTGCACTAGATAAACGTCATCCCTGATACAAATGGTTATTGAGCTTGATTCCTTTGAGTCGAGTCACCAAACCAGTAGCCCTCAGACCTCCATGGAGGTCAACAGTCTTAGTTGCACCAGGTGGGAGGTACAATAGCAAATTGTACCAGAAGGCATACAGTAGTAAAAATGCTTTGGTTTGGCATCAGTGTGGGGAGAACCATGTAGATAGCACGAGATCTTTGCCAGCAATGACTTTATTTCATGGTGTACCCCAATAGCTCTAATTCAGGCTGTAGGAAGTCTTAATTAAAGTGTTTTGCCCAGAGACACTGACTTGAAAAAGACATGTTTGTGAAGGCTGGATTGAATAATGCTCAGTTCTTCTTCCTGGAAGATGTTAAGGTCCTCTGCTAAGGAGAATTATCCCCCTGCCCAGAAGAGCTGGGGCAGGGTCTTGTTCTCCTGAGTTCGAGTCTTGTCCCTTAGCTGCCCAACCACTCTGCCTCCCTCCTCTGTGAGGAAATCACCCTCTTGTACCTCTCCTTGACATGTTTGCAGCTGGGTTAAACAGACCTTTGAGGAGGCTGACAAGAATGGAGATGGCCTGCTGAATATTGAAGAAATCCACCAGCTGATGCATAAACTAAATGTTAACCTGCCTCGCAGGAAGGTCCGGCAGATGTTTCAGGTTGGTAGCCTCTAACACACAGCATTGTTGTGGTAAGATAGTGCCGGTTATGATCTATTCCTGGACAGATCCGGAATAGGATCTGCAAGTTGGGACTTAAACTCTGTCTTTTCCAACACCTCACAGACCTTTTCCAAGTCTTCCCTTTTTGTAGACAAAGATGCACCAGAACATTGTTTTAATGACATGAACCACATAGAAGACAACTTATTAATATTATTTTTTCAGATATATTATTGTTTTCACCTCTGTGAACTGAATTGTTCTATGCTGGCATTGATGGACAATGAAGTTACTCTGTTTCTATTGAAATCTTTTTTCATTTCCTTTATGGAAAATTGTTTAATAGAAACTACCGTTATGAAAGTAATGAGGTTTTTTTTTTAACAACTTCCTCTTACTTAGCCAGAATCAATTTTTTACTTCTGTTGTCTGAAAACAGTTACCATTTTCCACCAGCTCTAGTGTTTACTGTAGGAAAGGAAAGAGAAGCTAAGGACATAATTGAGAGCAAAATAAAATTTTCTTAACTCTTCAAAAACAGTACCAGCCAAAAGCTGGTTTGCTATAAAACATAGGGAAGTTGAAGAATCTTCTATGGTCAAAAGTGCTTTGTTTGTCTGGCATAAAATCTGCATTAGAGGGTATATCTATGGAGTATTAAGTTACTCCCCAAAGACCTGAAAAGTGTGGAAACTGGTGGGGTTGTGTTGTGGAGGTGAATTTGGGTTGTACTTGTTCCCACAGATTAGAAATGTCATTTAAGATATGTAGTAGATATAAAATGATGTAAAATCCCATTTGACACCAGATAGCTGGGAATTATTTTCTTCTCAGCTTACTTGCTGTGATCCGAGTTTATAGCTCAATGACAGTAGCACTAACAAGGTGTAATGAAATGCAGCTCCCTGAGACCCTTTGGTTTTGCTGATATTGTTGACTGCTGCAGGAGAGGCAGAGAATTGTAAAGCCGTGTACTGAGAGGAAGAAAATGTAGTTCACTTGGCACTTTTAAAGTGTCTAGTAATGAAGTAGGGCACTCTAGCAACCATCAGCCTTTGTATAATCAGAGGCAACTTTTGGTTAAAAATAAACTGGTTTACTTATTTTTATTTTGCTGCAGTTGCTGCCAGCCTATACCTGAGATAATATCCTAGACCTCACAGGCATGATTAAAGTTATTAAGGTCAAATATAAAAGGAGTGTTGAAGGTTTGTTTACTGTTAGTCATTCAGGGCTCAATCCTAAAGGCCTTACCCCATGAGCAATGCTTTATGCTAGCAGTCCTATGGACTTCCAGGACTTAGCGCAGGATAAAGGGAATGGCAAAGTAATTCTGGGACAAATCCTTGCCCCTACGTCTAGCTACTGTGCACTGTTCTTGCACTTGATCTGCTCAGGTGGTACTGTTTGTGTGACTTGGCGTTACTGTTTTGGACATGGCACAAACAGCCCCCAGCCTGGGGGAGCACCTGTGGCTCCATGGGGGTGGCCAGGCTTATGAAGCAGTCCAGGTCCTGCATCTGGGAATAGAGTATGGGGCTGCTACTTTAGTTGTGTGTACATACTAGGAGTCACTGGTGTAAAGATTGGCTCTTGTTCTAAGAGGTGCTTTAAAGTTAAGTGGAGTGGTTTATGTGAAGGGAAAGTAAAACTGGATCCTTGGAAAGCAAAGCAGGCCAGAGATGTGTTCATTGCATCTGCTATTAGACAAGCTCGTCTTCTATAGAAGTGAGGTTGGGCACCAACTGGAAGAGCTTTCTTGAGAAGGAAGAAGTGATAGCAGGATGAGGATACCCTCCATCTGTAGAAGAACTTGTATTTGGCATACCAGTGTAGAGGCAAGCCAACAGGTTCTAAGTCAAGTCAGTGTTAAAAGGACTCTGCACAGAAGGTGTCCTGACCTGAACAGAAGGAAGCACCATTTTTAACAGAATGTGACTTGGGAATGGTAAGGGGGTTTAACTACAGAGAAAAAACATATACAGCTATGAATGAAGGACATTATTCATGGGAACAATAGCACATTTCTAAATATTTATTTCACTTTGTCTCCATTATCTGCTTACAGCATCAAACTTAGCAAGAGTTGTAGCTTCCCTGAAGTTCATTTTTCATGGAGACCTACATAATGTTTGACAGCAGTTCTCCAGAATATATTCTTTGTTTTGAAAATCCAAAACAATCCTCTTAGGCAGATGTTCACAGTAAAAAGCTTGTATTAACATGTGTTAAGTACTGTTTTCTTCTCTTCCTATCTCTGAGGATAAACACAAACTGCCATCAAGACTGGGGCCATTGGGCATATATTTTGGTGTGGAGTCTTATTGCTGCTGCAGACTTGTCCCTCCCTACAGAGTGCTGACAGGGGGCTGAGAGTGTTGCAGTTTGAATTAACGTAAATTTAAAACACTGGTATTGTCCTGAATGTTTTAAAATGTCAGACTCTGTTGTTAGAGGAAGCCACGGGGTGAAATTATTATGTTCCTTGCTATGTTTTAATCCAGGATAACTGCAGGGCATACAGGAGAGTAACAGAGATCAGAATAAAGTCCAGGGTCAGCCTCTTTAAATGGGAAACAAATTCAAAACTAAAGATGGAATTGAGACTTTCATAGGGAACCTGTGGCTTTAGTGTAGTAACTGTTTTCACCAAAAAATCCAATAGATGGTATATAATTTTGCAGTTATTTTAGCCTAGTAGGATTTGAGTCTGAACAGAGTCTTGCAGACTAGAATTTATTAAATTTCTGTTCATGGACATAAATCCCATTCTGCTTTGTTCCCTGAATTCACCTGTGTTTAGCATGCTTACCTGAGTGTCTTTATCTCTTAGGAAGCAGACACAGATGAGAACCAAGGAACCCTAAATTTTGAAGAATTTTCAGTGTTTTACAAGATGATGTCCTTACGGCGAGATCTCTACTTATTGCTTTTAAGCTACAGTGACAAGAAGGATCACCTCACTGTTGAAGAACTTGCTCAGTTTCTGAAGGTGGAACAAAAGGTTTGGGAATACTATGCATCCATATATATGTACATATAAATACATTCA
>NW_008824056.1:2724300-2747070 GCF_000699105.1 Pygoscelis adeliae
ATGGAGCAGGTGGGAAAGAACAGGTGCTGTAACAAAAAAGAAATCTAAATGCTGTATTGTTTTTTAAATGCTTCTAGAAAGAGTTTGAACTTCTTCAGACTCTGTGGAAGAAGAAAGGCAAGTGTAGGGCAATATGGTTAATGTTTTTTAGTTTATAATGGCATTCAGGTAATATTCACACTTAGTTACAGCTGATTATCATGTGTCTTAGCATGGTTGCCTTCTCTTGCATAGCTTGTCTGGATTGTTTATTGGTGTTGTGAGGGGACGTTTATATTTCCAGGAGATGCCTTTCATGAGTAAAGGTCTTGGCAGATACACTCTAAAGTAGGATGATACATGATATGTTTTAAAGCTAGAAACACATGACAAAATAAGAAGAGCAAACTATTTCTGATTATCTACAAGTGGTTTGCCTGTGCATGGCTTGATGTAGTAACACGTTAAGATGAGTCTTTGTGTTTGCATATCCTTTCCTGTAAGTGAAGTTGAATCCTACAATACTGTTATGTATCCCAGGAATTCCCAAGTATAAGTAGTAGCAGTAATTATAAGGACTGTTGCTTTTATTAAGACTGCAGTTGAAATATTGACAAAGAACCACCTCTTAAATGTGGCCTAAATCTTTATTAAATTTTAAAGGGAAGATTACACTTTTGTGATATAATACAAAGTGGGATATTGCACCAACCTGGCCAAGGGCGAGGTGTCCTGGATTCTATCCTTTTTTCCCCTTCTGCCTTCTTTCCCAGTTTTTCTTCAGGAAAGTCTGTTTTCCAGGCATTCCTCACAGATGTGTGCGACTTACGCAAAGAAAATTTCGCATCCAAAGGTTGCACTTCTATCTGAAGCTCCTCAGAGAGAAGCAGTTGAGAGAGGTGGGGTTCAGGGAACTGCAGGAACAGATGCACTGATAAGGAATTTAAAAAAGAAAAATAAAAATGAAGCATAAGTAACCTAAGAAGCAAAGTTGGGCCAAGATTGGAGATTTTCCTCTGATGTGCTTAATAAGAACAAACTTGCTGAACAAAAAAATCTCTAGCCATTCCTAAATAAGTTGCTCCAGTGGATATTTTCATGCCCACCTTGAAAGAGACTGAATTACTGCAAAAATTGTCTGTGGAACCCATGGAGAGAATTTGTACACTGAACAGTGAGGAGCACAAGGAATGTAGGACTCTTGTTTGCTTTTGGCAATTGGTCCTGGCTTGTTTGCTCTGCCCGTGCGTCCTTGCAGAGTATTGTTCCAAAACAACCTCACAAAAATAAATACTAACATCCCAACCTGCTTGAGCTTCCTGGGTATAGATGCTATGTTTTGCCTGCAATCATTGGATAATCTCCTGTGCCATTCTGGGATCCTGTCTGCGATGACTGCTTTTTCTGAGTTATCCCTAGCATAAAATCTCAACAGTCTGTGCTATTTGGTTGCTGAATTTCCCCCTGTTGGCCATTGTGGCAATTCCCTGGCATGTACGACTCCCCGGTTCTTTCTTCCTCTTCCTTGAAACATGGAGCACTATCACATCGCTGATCTTGCTGTGATAGCCTCAACACACAGATTCCTGCAAGCAATCTGGTCCTGGCAATTCTGCTAATTACAACTTTAAAGCACAAAATGTTTTTATGTTTTTCCCTTTATGTTATTGCCCTCAGTCTTCTGAGCTCACTGCTTTTTCCTTTGTTTCATTTTTAATCGCTGCCTTCTACTTGGGTGCCCTTCAAGGGAGCACCCTTGACAGCAGCAGCAAGGTTGACACTGATGAGAAAGCAAAGAAATGCTTCAGGGAGGACATGTTCATGGAGATGCTGAAGTGCCCAGGAACAGCTGAAGAGCAATGGTATGAGAGGGCACTCAGGGACCTGGAGCAGGAAGAAAAACATGTGAAAGAGGCAGAAGAGCTGTCTTTGTGGATGCACAAGGATATTATGAAACTACTGATGCAGCAGGAAAAACAAGTTGACTGTCAAATCTGGCATACTGCATCCTCTCCTCTGTCTACACACTACTTAAAACGCTGAATGCAGACAGGGGTGTTGGCTATAAATGCTCTGCTCAACATTATTTCTCCCACCCACCCCACCCCCCCCCAAAAAAAAAAAAAATTAAAAGCATGAACCTCTCAGCAGCAGACTTCAGAAGGACTTTGCACTTTCTTTACCTCTTCCCTCTGGTCTTCCCACTTCCCAATATTAACAGCGTTAGAGCAGATTTACCCTTCAATGTTTTCAGAACACACACATGATAACAATGTCCTCAGGTAAGGCAAGATTGCCTTCAAAAGCTGATAATGGTTCAAATCATAATGCAGGTCTCCAAGTGCCTTCAAAACAGCGTTCCATTTTTGCTCTTGTCTGGCTTCTTGGAAATCTGTGGACAGTCTGTCCAACTCCATCTGCTACTGTTTTGGCAAGACTTTAAATATTCTGCAGCCTGAGGATAGAACAAAAGGGGTTTAGGTTTTTTGTTAATTTGCTAAGCTAGCTTTTTTTTTTTTTTTAGGAGAGCTCCCTGTTGCCTTCACCCCAGAGCTTGTGGAAACAGATTATTTCCACTTAGATGCAGTTAAACTCAGGTCATTGCTATTGAAATTGCAATTATATGGCTTCAAATGTCAGAAGAGCAGAAAGTAGTCTGGTTTCCTGGAATGACTTCTGGTCCTGCAATCCTCTTAGCACAAGTGGCTGTGAGGGAAGAATATTCTTGGATGTCCAGTCATGCCTGAGTGTTGTCCCTTTGGGAGTGTCCTTTCTTAACAAAACGGTGTCATTGTCTGAGCTGGTCCTCCCTGGAAATTGATCTCCTGCTACATGACAGATTGCTTCTGCAGCAGGACCTCCAGGCTCTTTTGACTGACAGAGCTTGTCTCATACTTGTCTTTGAGTAGCTGGGCATGGGTGAAATAGTCTCTACAAACATCGTCTTCCCTGTTAAAGAGCAGCTTTGCAGTTGCTAGCCATTCTGGACCTGCATCATAGAGTGCATGACCTCATTCTGCCCCGGCCTTGGGAGCTCCATAGCGATGCTGCCCTGTGTTTGGGGGTCAGCCAGCCTGCGGCTGTTGTCTGATTGCTGCTGCAGCATCTGTCCTTCCCTCCTCCTTTCTGCTGTATCCATATCACATCAAGTGTTTTTATTTCAGTCATAGCAGAGACCTTTTTGACTCTTGTGCTGATGGTTTTATGCAGTTACAAGGCTGCTTTGGTGTTACAAACCTGAAATGTTTAGTTTTGGTTTTCTGAGGGTGAGGTTTCCCGTGTGCCTGCTTGCCACCTGCTGCCTTACCATGAATCACTTACTTTGCAATACAGTTTTCATCTGTCCTGAGAAAAAGGAAAGCCCGCTGAGATCTTCCCTCCAGCAGCGTTCCGTGCATGCTCTAGGGAAGTGCTGCATATTGTATGATGCGCCCTGTCATACTCCTGAGTGACAGGAACCAGATAGAAATGTTAATACCACGCCATCGTATTGGTACCAAGCTAGCATCTTCTGTAGTTAAAAGGGCTGCTGCTATATGCAGCCCAAATGAAACTGGTGGCAAAAATTAATGCCCCCACTCATTTTAATTGAACTGAAGAGGAAGTAATTTTATAACAGTTACACCCTCGGAACATGCACATATAATTATGCAAAGCTTTTACTTAATTATTCAATATGGTTTAGCGCATTTTGAGTTAAGCCTGCTTGAGAGAGTAAGTTTACTCTTATTACTTGTCTACACTAATTATACAGTATCACAGGAATAACTAGTGATGCAGTGAATAGTGAAAATGTGAGGAAAAAGTGGTAAGAAGTGAGGATTAAGTACACTTTTAGAAAACGGGTGTTTTGAAACAACTATACCTGTTCTCTTGGAAGAAGTTTTAGAGGAATATAATGAGACAGTATATGCCGGGGAATGTCGGTATATGTTAGGCTATGATCTGAAACAATGTGTACTGAAGGATATCAGGAACCAGAATCCCAAAAAGAATAGGAAATTGTAAGAATATCAGTGTTGGTACATGGACTTTGAAAAGAGGAGAGGCTATAGAGCTTGTTAATATCGGACAAGGAAGACAATACCGGATCATTGTGCCTGGTCAATCCTTGCTGCTTTCTGCAAAAAACCCTTATTGCAGCAACAAGGCTGATGCCTTCCTCCCTCTCTCATGCTTACACAAGAGGATAATCAGTATACTGATTTATGTGGTGACTTGATATGTCATGACATTTTACACTGACATCTTGCACTGAAATTGGAAGAATGTCTTTGCTGTGATTACTTATATTTTGATTGTTCTTATAGAATGATTAACTGTGAACAACTAAAGCCTAAACCATCAGAGCGCTGTTGACACACTGGTGGGTTGGCATCATTTCTAGGAACACCTGTCATTAGCATTGCACTTTTCTAACTTCTCCCTTTCCCCCCGCCCCTAACTTTTCTTCTGCTTTACATTCCTTTCTCTTATTTCCTTTCCCATGAGAATGGAAAATGAGAACAATTCCCATTCTTAGCTTGTGGGCCTTTACAGAAGAGGACTCTCCTGTTACCTGACACTGCAGTGTGCTGCAGCTTCAGATAATGTTAGATTTTTGGCTATAGATTTGTGTGACCTGCTTCCAAGGAGACTGGTAAAATCAAAAGTGATTTCTCCCTTCTTTTTCCTACTTCTTCATTGAAGATCAGGGCTAATGTTGCTTTTTTGTACTTTTGTAGGCTCTTATTTTAGGAAAATTAATTGCTAGTTCATTTACTTAAAAACCAAGGTCTTATCAGTCATTTAAAGGCTGATACTCTTTTATAGAACATGTCTGCATCAAGATTAAAGCTTTTAACTAGGAATATAGAAAGTAACCCCGTATCTAAGAGACTCTGGAAGCTCCACTATTGCCCATCTTCAGTAATCCATGTATCTAAATATTCAGCCATCAACAACGATCATTACTATTTGATATTATTTCTAGTAGAATACTTTAAAGCTTAAGGAAAACAAGTTTAAATTAGTAGCCGAAGTCATCAGCTCTCTTAAGCTACAGTTAAAAAGCACAAATCAGTGGACTTTTCCCTAGCAGATGCAGCTTTGGACTAGATTAGACCTTTTCATTCCTAGAGCACACAAGTACCCTGCCATTCAGCCATCAAGGAGCCATGTGGGAAAATGAAAAAGTTAATTCTAGCCAGCTTGTGCTGAAGAAGGGCCTGCAATGAATAGTGTTTCCAATCAAACAGCAACATCTACTTGAGCTAGGATAATCAGTTATTTTCTCTACTGAATTGTTCTCATTCCCGTTATCCTGTGTAATTCCTGCAGGTGTCTCATGATTGTTGACTTAGCTAGGAGATATAAATAAAATTTTTGGAGAATGAAATGGGCTGAGCCATGCTTTCCCTGTGCAAGAGAAAAAACAGGGAAAGGTGAAGGGGAGAAAGGCTGGAAAACATCTCCAAGTTTTTCAGCTTGAGTCACCATATGAGTTGAACTGCTCACTTGCTTGCCTTCTGTTACTACTAATGTTGACATGTCTAGATTTTCCCCTCCTCTGGTAATTTTTCATACTTAAGCTGTAGCCTTTTAGGTGTTACGAGATATGGTCAGTCATGGCACCCATATTTCTTAGGAGGAACTTGGCATTTGGCAGGATCAGGCCCTTAGAGAAGACCAGATCAAGAGAGTCAACCTACTTTTAGATTTCTATATAGCCGAATGCTGATGCTGGGAATACTGAGCTACGGGAAATAATGGAAAGCACAAATTCATCAAAGGCTACAGACACAGTGGGATAAATGGAATTGGTTTTGCCATCTGAAAGAGAAGTCCATTAGTAAGAGAACAGTTCACAGAGGGACCATTTTCGGACTTAAACAATAAATATTGTGTAATCTGCAGGATGACTAACCTCCCTCCTGCATTTGCCTGAAGCAGTCATGTTAACAGAGATGACACACTATCTAAGAGAGGGGACTTGCATGTTCCTTTGCTTCCAGACTGCTCTACGTGTCAGGGTGTTTGAGCTGACTTTGGCAAAGGATGCAGGGTGCAAACAGGAAACAGAATAATGGTTCAAATAAGCTGCCAAAGGTTTTAGTGTCGTCATTGCCATCCTGTGATATTATTAGTGGAGGAAATGAAATACACCCAATCTTAGTTCTCATTTTGGTTCTCTACAACTTACAGGGGGCAGGGGAGTGAGAAAAGATGAGATGAGTGAAGGAAGCTACTTCTTTCCTTTAATTTTAGAGGAAATGTGAGTGTATGGTGATACTCTGGCCCCACTAGTCAGTTAGGACTTCAATTGTGGGCTAGTTGAGGCTGATGACAAAACTCTCATTTGTTTCAGAAGAACTGCTGTTTTTCATTTCAGAATCTAATTATTTATCTCATAGCCTGTATATTACAGTGAACTCTCTTGGAAATAATGAAATCACAGAACTGGAAAATGCATGAAAATGAAATCAAACCCTGCCAAATCTTTTTGCATGTTTAAGTAGATTATATTAAAGAATATAACTTCATAGTTCTCATTTCAGCACTATTGCCCAGTACAACAATTAAGTGTGCTTAACAGCTAATTTTCATCTTTAAAATGACACAGCTTTTAAGTGATCACTACCTCTCACTCCTATTTTTCTCCTTAAAGGTAAGAGCCATGAGGCTTGTGCAGTACTGACAAAAATAAAGTCAAAACCTTAAAGTCCTTTTACAGTAGTGTTACTGACTGTCCTATTCATATTTGACTGAACTCAGTGTTTGATCATAAGGTTTTTCAGCTGGACCCAGAAGCCTAAAGTAGATTTTGACATGCTAGTGATATGATAGAAAAAAGACACCAACACTGTCGTTTTTGTGCAGATGAATAATGTGACGCCAGAATATTGTCTTGACATAATACAGAAGTTTGAAGTATCAGAAGAAAACAAGAAGCAAAACGTTCTTGGGATTGAAGGTAAAGTTTTTTATTTCGAAATCAGTTTTGTCTTGATATATACTGTAGTGGAATAGAAAAACCTTAACAGCATTTTGGTGTAGCTTATAATATCTGACTGTGATAGAAAGTTACACAGAAGATCAGTCAGTAGTGTAAGTGCATTTTTGTGAGACGTGGGAGAGATGAGAGTAGGTGGGGTGAATTAGCAGGTAGAGTTGTACAGCGATACATCATGCTATCATACAGTAATGTGAATGCCTCAGGCTTGCATTAATTTATTGCTAACTGTGTATTTGTAAAACGCAAACATAGAACAGGCTATAGTATAAAATACATAGTATAGAATGTTTTAACTGAAGTAATAAAAGCAAAGTTTTCTTTCTGTTCTGTCTCTAGATCTGGAATTGCTCCTGTACAATCCATTGATTTATGCTTATGTGAAATAAAATATGGATAGTTGCATTTTCTTTGGGGTTTATACCTTATTCACCTTGTTTGCTAAAGCAATTTTAAGTGGTATATTTATTCAGAATCCAACTTAGTATCAAATCAAAATCTGAATTGGAATAAAATAGATTAAATGCTGTAGTGTGTTATTTTACCCAGAAGATAGCTTTCATGAAGCAAAATAATTTACATGGTGATTTTGGGGTGGGGGGGAGGAGAAATCTTCCTCCGCATAGTCCTTAAATCCTGGGTATGGTCTCCCAGATCTTAAACAAGCTTGCAGTGTGACCCAGGGCACTGTATTTAAACTGACATAAGGAAAGCAAAATGAACAAGCTGTGACATTTTAAAAAAATATTTCTGAAAACATTTCTGTTCCTTTTAATCTTACTGCTGCTTCTTTTATGTTTTAGTTGCTTTCAGGGTTGGTATTGTTTTCACTATACTTTGGAAATATTTTGCATTTCTCATTCTCAAAGGAGATATTTTTAAAACTTTCTCTGTTCATTGCTGGGTTTACAGGGTTATGGATTTACAGGGATATAAACCAAGTACCATCATCTCATATGCAGCATAGAGAAAACCGTAAACTAGAGTGGAATTGGCCAGATTAGCGAATTGGCTAGCACAGGCTCCCCTGCTCTCTGTGCTGCAGTGTAGCCCTTTGGGTGGCTGCTACCTTGTATACACGGTATCTTCAGTAGGAGTAGTGCTTATTTACAGCAAAAGAGTGGCATTGGGACAGAGCCTGAGTGTCAGCAATAAACTCGACAAAAGCATTTGCTTCCAAGTCAGTATGTCAGTTTGGCTTCTGTTTCTGTCCTGTGAGCTGTATAAATTGTCAGGATCTTTCTTTAACTTCCGTAGGAGTGTGTTCTTTTCTTTTGTTCTTGACACTGTTGCTACCTTCTGAAGATTACTTCTCAGCTTGGGACCCATGGGGCATCAACAGCAGCATGAAGCCCTGGCAGCTCTGCAGAATACCAAACCTATACTCTTGAGGGTGTCATATCCTACATCTCTACTGCTGCCCAGTATTTGATGCATTTCCTCCGCTTCCTCTTATTTACAAGACGTCACGCTTGTGATGGAGCAGAACAGGATAGCTCTTGCCTGTTAACATCACAAGGGTCCATTGAGGGATACATGGTGCGCATCTCAAATCCTTTACATCTTGCTGAACGTGAGGCTGAGGTTCCCTCCCTTCCACCTACCCAGCTATATTGCTCTAAGTGGGTCACTCACCCTCCAAGGCATAATTTAGCATCCCAGGAAATGCAGACTGATGCTGCCTAAGCATTTGACCCAATTTCTCCCTCATACTGCTGCTTTAACAAGAATCAAGAGGGCATAGGGGGATACCAGTTTGAGAAGGAGGAGGAGAAGACAGTTTTTCTAACAGTAATGACTCATGGTTTAGCTGCATACTGTCTGTTTGCAGTAGCATCTAGATGAAGAGATCATTTTTCATCTCACTGAATAATTGTGAGGGAAGATATTTTCTTCCACCAATTCTAACAAAACCAGTAACACCTTATTCTGTTCCGCTTATTAGCGGAGTGGTTTTGTCTGAACTGCAGAAGGCAGTTTGAGCACACTTGTCTTAGTCTGTGCACTGGGTTTGGTGTAAGGAGCTTCTCCAGGGTTTCAGAGAAATTTTGCGTGTGTGTTTTTGTCATATGCCCCTTCTGAGGGTCTGAATGAAACATCTGATCTGAAAATAGGTTGGGCAGTGGCTGTATTGATCTGTAGGGTTTTTCAGTCTTCTCATATAGCTACTATTCGTTACTTTTATGCTTCTCTTAGAATCCTACTTTCTTTTTTTACTATTGGTTGTTAATTAATTTCTGAAGAGGCATAGCTCAATGTCATGTTTTGCAAATGCTTGTTGATCCCTCCCCCCATCATAAATGTGTCTTTCTAGATTATATTTCCTTTTCTAGTTCAAAGCTGTTTGAAAATTGTCTGGGGAAAAGGTGTCAGAACTTCCATAGGCTTCAAAAGGAAATACCTGTGTGTGTGTGCCAGTAGTGGACTGAGTCTGTGCAGTCTCTTTAGTTTGCAGAGAACCAGGCAAGCCACAGACAGCAGTTAATATGCTGAAAACATGGGGTACAGGAAGATTAATCCCTGCTATGTGATTCAGAGGTTTTGGAGACACGAGTTAGCACTGACAGGCATAAACAGAAGAAAGTGTTAGCGTGCAAATCATTCGCTTGTTAAGATACACTGCATCCGTGGCAAAACTGTTTCTCTTTGTTCAAAGGTTTCACCAACTTCATGCGCAGTCCTGCTTGTGATATATTTAATCCACTGCATTGCGAAGTGCATCAGGATATGGATCAACCCCTTTGTAACTACTTCATTGCTTCATCTCACAATACATACCTGACAGGAGACCAACTGCTGTCCCAATCCAGAGTGGAGATGTATGCACGAGTGCTGCAAGATGGTTGTCGATGTATTGAAGGTATATTTTTAGTGTAACTTGCTGGTTGTGAGAAGTATGATGGATATTTCTTTTAAGCGCAAAGTCAGTGGCAAACTCAAAGCATTAATGCTTCACTGTCTGATTAACTTCAGTGGTAAACTCCTGTTTTCTAGCAGTCTAAACAGGAATTTTTCTATTGGGAATGACCCTCTCAGGCAAACTTCATAGACACCACTGTTTTCTCCTGCCTGCTGCTGTATTGTTATGCTTTTCTCAGTCAGTGCAAGTTTTCCATTGTCTCATGTTTATGTGAAGCATTTTTTTGTTGCATAAGCCCCAGTAAGGCAATAAACAGGCATCTGTTTGGGGCCCTGCAGTTCCAGCAGAGCAGCCCTGGTTGTTCCGCTCTGTGGTTCCCCTGTGCTGGAGGTTACCGCTTCACAGGAGTGCTTCCTAATCCACATCGTTCAGAATGAGTTGAGCCGGCAAAGACCTTTTTCTTTCATAAGATGAATGGGAAAGCAGGTGTTTGCCTATACAGTTCCTCCTGCAGATGCAAAGGGAAGATGAAAAGTGCCTGTAGGAGGAAGTGAGCAAATAGTGCCTTCTATCAGCACAGCTGTGTATCTATTTCTCTCACCATCTTAGAGCTGAGAAACTTGGTTTTGGTTTGCCACGATAGTTAGGATGCCGTTTCATTGGCTGGATGCTAGTGGAAGAAAACAAGATGCTGGTTTGTCTGATAGCCTGGAAATCGTGTTGGATTCTTGTTTAAGTTCTGCATGATTTAAATAATAACAAAACATCAGTATTTTTCTTTTCAAGATTTTGGGTGGAATAAGGTCTTTTGACAAATTTAAACTCACTATTAATTTCTTATGACTAATATTACAAAACTCATCTCTGGAAGAACAATTTGTTAATCTGAATTTAAAAATGAATTAAAGAAAGTGAACCTGAGAAAATTGGGTGGTCTATCACTGTACTTTTCCTTCTGTAGGAAAGTTCACTAAAACACACAGTAGTGTGTTATTTTGCTTAACCTGAAAACTGTTGTAGATACTGTACAGCTTAGGTAATAGCTGTGTAGCTTTCTCTTTGTGAAGTTTTTAACTTCCTGTAGAGACAACAGCAGTGACAAGTTTGGTGTAAATTCAGGGTACAGTAATTCATTAGGAAAAGTATTACTGTCCTAGTCCATTATACATGTGATGGATTTGATGCTACTCTTATTACAGTCAGTTGTAAGACTGCAAGTTTAATTGGGAGTGGAAAAAGACTAAATTGTTTTTAAATAATTTGTCTTCAGAAGCAGAAGCGGCTTTCCCAAGAGATAGCTGTAAACATTATTTGACCTATTACACCTTTGAAATTTAATATAGGAGGAAAAAAACTCAGTTTAATATAAGCGGAAAAACCAGTTTTAGGTTGCAGATTTCTCATTTGATATAAGAAAAGACTGTCTTGTTAATCTTAACTCAATTGGTACGTCATACTAGATTGAATGAAACTTGTTGACGCCTGCATGATTGAGTGGTGTACATGAGTTCTGCTGGCAAGCAAGATTAGCAGAAGTGTATAAGATCATGGGCCTCTCTTAACGCATAGCTTTTTTTGTCTTAATAGTGGATTGCTGGGATGGTCCAGATGGAGAGCCGGTAGTGCACCATGGCTATACTCTTACTTCTAAAATACTCCTCCGTGATGTGGCAGAAGCTATCAATAAATATGCCTTCATCAAAAATGAGTAAGTGTAGAGTCAGTTTTGAAGTTACACCTGTCTATTTTGTATAGTTAATCCTATGTCAAAATCAACATCAGGAAGTACGTATATTCCTTTAAACACATTGAGAAATTATAAAGTTGATTCTGTTCCCCTGTTTATTGCCTGTGTCATATTTATTGTTCAACTGCATGAGCTCTTTCCATCAATCAAGTTAGAAAGTTCAACCTAAGTTAGAAAGACCTTTCATGCATTGTAAACCCCGTAGTATTTTGAACGGTCTGAGACTGTTTGAGTACCTAAGATTATTTTGGTCCTTTGTTGGAACAGAACTTCCCACTCAAATCCATAGGGAAATTCTCCTTAAAAATCAATAGCGTAATAGGCTCTACCTAAGGCAAATACTTTATTTCAGTAGGAAAGTTGAAAAGCTGTCTCATACGTAGTATGAGGAAATACTGAAATGTGGCGTAATGTTCAGGTTCTATTTTGTTTGCCATGGTACTATATAACGGTTTATTATGAAAATCATGGAGTTAAACCATATATATACAATAGTTGCAAATCATGAGTGGGTGTATAGAATTTTGAGTAGTTTAGAGAGAATAAAGGGAAAATGTATGTGGCTTGCAAAGGAATAGTGTAACTTCTCTCATCTACATGGAACAAAAAAGCTTTGCATTGCTGATGAGCTTTATTGCAAGTTTCTCTGTGCCTCGCACTCGGTGATCATCGGTTTCAAACTTTGTCACCCTGTGCACTAGTGGGTAGGGTTGGAAGGAGAGGGAAGAATCGCCTGCAGGGATTATCTGAGGGATTCTGACAGAGCAGGGATTTGGGAGTTCATGTGCAGAGTCCTTCCTCCCAAAGTGTATTTGTTTCCAGACTACTGACAATGTAAAAGCAAACTGCTTAAATCAGTTTACGTGGTAAGCTGTGCAGGTCTTCTCTTTTAAAACACAGTTATGACAATTTCTGGGGGTTTTGTTTCTAGGTTTCCAGTGATACTGTCTATTGAAAACCATTGCAGTATTCAACAGCAAAAGAAGATCGCTCAGTACTTGAAGGAGATATTTGGTGACAAACTCGACTTGTCATCTGTAATCACTGGAGATTCCAGACAGCTTCCTAGTCCTCAAAATTTGAAAGGGAAAATCCTAGTGAAGGTAACTTGCTAATGGCGGCATGTTCAAAATGCAACCAAAGTCAGCATGTGATATTTATCGTGGATTTTCTTTGGCTTTGGAGAACTAGTTCAGCAGTACACATGGAATAGTACAGATGCACTAAGTGAGTTAAAATTCTGAGCTTTTTCAGAGACACTGAAACAGAGTTTACCTTGGATTTGGCGAGTGTCCTGGAGTACTTCTGTAAGTGTTTCAACAGGGAGGTGGTATCAATAGCAGTGGAAAGAAAATTCTTTCTATTTCATAAGCATCTTATTTGAGAGTCTTAAAGTCAGAGGTGCTTATTTTTAAATCTTAGCACCGAGTCAGGAGAGCAGAAAAATGATATAAAATGCATCGTTACGAATAGGAGGAACTGTGACACAGTTACCTGAACCTGATATTTTCCTGTTTTTTGAAATTTGTCTCATTTGTTATTAGTGGATATTGTTCTGTATGGTTCATATCCCTATAGTATCTAAACATTGTCCTACAGTCCCTCCTTGAACAAAGTATTTTGGAGTAATATAAAAGCATCTGAAAATTTCTTGCATTTTCTTGCATTTCCCCCTCACCCTGCTATGAGCAGTAGTTCATGAAATGAAACTATTTTCATGGTTGTTCAGCTGTGTTTATGAAAGAAGAGCACTTCAGAAGGTGGCTGTAAGGAGCAGTGAGAGAGGAGGCCCTTGAGCACTGTAGTTAGTGTTGTATGCAAGATGAATTGTTTGAGCCTCTCAGTATAAATGGATGTGCTCTGAAAGGAATTTCAAAGACCAAGATGGATATAATAGGAAAGAAATGCAAGGCAGACCTTTGAAAGGATGATTAATAGAGTTGTGGCTTATTAGATTGTCTAATTTACTTTGACACATGGAGGCAATTGCTTCGCTGTGAGCTCTTGAGATACTGTCTGTCCGTCCGCCCCCCCCCCCCCCCCCCCCCCTGCTCAAGCTGCCTACAAGGATTCACAATTTTGGTTTGAACGTATTTCAATGTATAGTACAAAGCTGACTCTGAATTAGAAAACCTTTGAGTGCTCAGCTGTGATTTTGAATTTCACTGAATCGGTTTTCTTGTGTAACTGCTAGTTAAGGAACTATGCAAGCATGTAGTGTTGGAGTTTTAGGGAGTCAAACAGAATAGTATGTAATGTCAGTCATGCAACAAAACCTGGCAAACCTGGCTTGAAATACTATGTCAGTGAACGAAAGGCAAGAGATGTTTGGTATTGTGCTGTTTCTACATGAACTTTTGAGCTGGTCTTCCTAGCACATTTGAGTTTGTAACTTTAGTTTGATTCTTCAGCTAACAGTGCTGAAACCCTGTGAGTAGTTACAGAACGGTGTGGAGCTGAGCTAATGTTTTCAGAATGAGGAATACTATTTTAATCATCACAGTATCTTTTCACAAAGCCCTGTCTCCTATCTCCTGCTCAATGTAAGCAGCCCTGTTGGAAAAGGTAAAATCATAGTTAGGAATTAGCATCTTGTTGAAAGTAAGCCAGTTTCTCATCTTTTTGCTATTTTGCTCTGGTTTATACATTTTCCTTTGAAACACAGTATTGATTCGTTAGCCAAACAAACAGGCATAATTTTCATCTTGCTAGTGTATGCAAAAAGTAATTCTAATAATACTTATGGATTTAAGCCAGTATAAAGGTGCCAGTGTGAAGTGAATTTGACCCACTCATTAGCAGGGCAGCAGTAGTAATTTCAAAATGCAGTCTATAAATCAATCCTCTTCATTTCTGCAGAAATCTGAGTGCAATTCTTATCTATCTCTGTCACTGATGAAACAGGTAGACTGCAAACATTTCTGCAATCAGTGAGGAAGACACAGAAGTAATAACACAAAAGTTTAATAGGTGATTTACTAAGTAACTGGTGGTAAAACAAGAGGCAATGGCCATAAGTTACAGCTTGGGAGGTGCAGATTGGATGGCAGGAAAAGCTTTTTTGGCTGTGGGTAGTGCAGCATGGGAAGATGCTGCCCAGAGGGCTGGGGGACTCTCCACCCTTGAAAATTTGCAAGACTCGTCAAAGCAAAGCTAGTCGAGAGCTGGTGATGGTCCTCCTTTAGTAGCAGATTGGACCAGAAACCTTCAGAGGTCCCATAGCCAACATTTCTAAGGTTCTGTGATTCTGTGGGCTTTGCTATAAGCAATCATACAGGAGAATTCAGGATGAATGTTCTAGAAAGGATAATGATCTGTCGGAGCCTTTTTTTCTTTTTTACCAGAAGTAGCCAATAACCTCTGTTTGATGCTCACCACTCTAATCAGATGTTGGAAACTAGACATGGAATTAAAGTAGTTCCTTTCTAATGGAGGTATATGACATTCACAGTACTGGATTAGCAACTAATTTTGGATTGCTGACTACACCCTTGCATGAGCGTGCAATATTAAAATAGGCTTTGCTGCTTTCTTCATGTTGATGGCTGCTTGCAGTGAGTTCTTTTGTGTCTGCGTTTTCTGTTCTGATGAATAGCTTATAACAAAATCTCAGCTTCTGATTTTTTTGTGTTTTATTTTAAGTATACAACAGTCTGCTTGCCAAGGGTAAGCTTGAAATATCTGGGAGTCAACTCAAATCTTTTGGACACTTGCTGGCTTGGTCCAGAGATGGGAGATGGTATGCTTTTTTTTGAAAGAGCTTGCAAAGGTGTTTCAGTAACAAACTCTTCCAGAAATACTTAAATTATCACCTATGATAATCTGGAGCCAGTTTGCATGAGACTCTGAAAAAGAATTCTAAACTCTGGTCACAATTTACATAAGGAATAGTTGAGGAATGGGCTATTTTGGTCTTTGCGCTAAATAACGCTGACCACGTGTGCATTTATTGTGAATATTTTTTCCTCATTTTAGGGTAAAAAGTTGCCATGCAGTCTTGGAGCAGATGCTGAGGAAGGAGAAGTTTCAGATGAGGATAGTGCTGATGAAATTGAAGATGACTGCAAATTAAAGCCCTGCTATGTATGTGCATATACACAGTTCCCAGAACTGTTACATCTCTATATTTCTTATGTGCATGCTCCATAATTCTACTTACAGTTGTTAGCAGATTATAGTTTTTAACTTTGATTTCTAAGTAAGGTCCTTAAGATGAAGAAGTTATACAATTTCACATTTAGATATGGAATAACATTGTTCAGAAATGCGCACTTTGTAATTTAAATCATATAAATAACAGATTTAAGTACTTTAGGTACACTAGACTGAAAACATTGATGCCAGCACTGTAAGCATGCTAGACTTTTTTCAGATACAAATGTGTAGTACTCAAAGCAATGGCATGATGGAATTGCTACAGGATTTCTAGATTAATATTATGAAAGGACACATACAAATGAAAAAAAAAATTAAGGTGTGAAACATTATTATTTTCAATCCTTCTGTTTCTTATTTTTTGACACTGAAGATTGCTAGCTGTTCCCTTTATTTCTTAACTCATTTATTTTTCTGCTGTTAATTTTATTAACACGTGTGTTTGCTAAAAACTGAAACTGGTGTGCAATGCTAATACACGTTATCCAGCAGGTGCTTTTTTATAGTCAGGAGGCAGCCTTGCTTCACCAGTTAAAACTTTTGAACAAAATAAATACTATTTAGGGAGATGCAGAAAGAATAGATCAAATTCAAATTAATATTTAGCAAGTATAATGTTTATCTCCACTTTTGAATGTAGCCCAGTGAGTTTGTCTTGTTGCCGCACGGAAACACCTGTCTGTAGTTCTCATTAACTGGTTTTGGTTTACATATTGAGCTTTTAATTTTTCTGTATCATTTATGCCTCCTATTAGCAATTGAAGGTTTTTCAGAATAGCTTGGGATTTGCTTTACAGGTAACAGAAGTCCCCATCTGAACTGGTTCAGAGGAAGCGTATGTTTATGCTGGTTCTTCCCCTACCCTGATGCTGCTAAAATGCTAGTGTCAGCAACATCTTTTTGGAGATTCAAGTAAACCACACAGAAGGGCTGATTTGATCCCCACCCCCCTAGATAAACAAACCCTCTTTATGCTACTGGACAAAATCATGATTAATTAATTTCTTAATTATTTAGAGGTTAGATTGCACTTGGATTTCATTCAACCCGTATGTTCCGCAAGACAGTCTCGTACAGAAGTACAGCCCTGCAGTGAACGCTTGAAGCATAGGATAAAATCAGCTCGCTCAATGTTATATTTCTGTTAGTATTTACACTACAGCCCTGCAGTGAACGCTTGAAGTATAGGATAAAATCAGCTCGCTCAATGACTCAATGTTATATTTCTGTTAGTATTTACTACAGAATTGGAAATATTTGGCATTAACTAATTTCTGAGGAAGCTTGAAGACTCCCAGTCCCATAAATCTTTAGGAATATGATTAAGCACAGGTACAAACTTCCACAGGTGTAAGTTCAGGGGAAAAAGAATATATTGAATGAACATAACTCTAATTATGGGTATAGTAAGGTGAGATAAAATTGCTCAACCAGTTCTAACCAACATAATGCGTGATTCATTGTTACATGCTGTTCAGTAGGAGCAGTCTGTATACTCCACATATGCTTTGCTAACGTGGCTTGAGCACTTCTGATGAGATGATCCTTTCTTCAACAGAAAGACCTAGGACAAATTTTGGCAGTCCTTAAAGCCAGTGCGAAACACAGTATGTCTTTGGGGCTAGAAAGGGAATATACTAGGATGGAACAGTTACTTTCCTCTCCTGTCTCAGGAGAGGTCTTACACCCTATGGACAGAGGAATGCTAGGTGCACACTGTTGTTCTAGAAGATCCATTTTTATTTTAAGCACCTTACCTAAGAGACTAATTTGTGTCTGTGTAGTCCATACGATTGTTGTTAACAGTAATTGCTTCCTCTGTCTTGCCATTTGGAGCAGGAATCTAGTGATGTCTGATATTTTGGATTGTCTGATATTTTGGAGGAAGCATGTAAGTGCATTAGCTGAGAATTCATGCCATCTTCTGAAAGAGGAGGTCAGACTTGTGACTGTTTTGAAACAAAGAGCTAACACCAGGGCCAAGTTCTGGGGTGATCTACATGGTGGACTGTGTTTGGTGAGGCAGAGTAGATTATGTGTCAGGAGGACTAAAGAAGAAAATGGAAATTGCAGTAAAAGACACCAATAGAAAAGGCAAAATCAGGCAGGATTACGCAAGAACCTTTTTCTTGCACAGAGAAAGGAAATGTTGGGAGCACTGTGTGGCCTGAAGCATGTGTAATGCTCCTTCAGGCTGTCCCAGAAGTGATGGACATAATAATTTACTTTAACTGGATTTCTTAATGTGTTTCAGAGTAATGGTGCAACTGAGCACCAGGTGGAATCTTTTATAAGAACAAAACTGGAATCTCTGATAAAAGAATCCCAAATCAGGGACAAAGAAGATCCTGACAGCTTCACTGTGAGAGCACTGCTAAAGGCAACTCATGAGGGTTTAAATGTTAACCTGAAACAGGTATGTGGGTTTTTCCCCTTCGCATGCTCTGTTGAATATTAGACAATGCAATGTGTATTGCACATTTTTCAGATGAGAAAGCTGATAACTTATTAGCAACTTCTGAGAGTTTGTTTTATCCAAAATGAGAATTTGGAACAATTTCAGGAAAATATCTGATTAGAGAATTTAAATGGTCAAATGTGAAGAGTATGTTGTTTCAATATGTTCTAATCTGGTTTATTCCTTGTAAGACTTGGAAGCAACTAATTCAGTAAGTACCAATATTGCAAGCACGTGTCAAGCAATTTGGTTTGTGTCTAGGTTATTGGGGACTTTTTCTATTGCCTTAGTCCTGTCAAGACTGGCCGTGATAACTGAAAGCATTGTCTGACTGTAATGCTGATGGCTGTTTTGTACAGCACTAAACAGGATTGTGCTTTTACTGCCCTAAGCAAGGTTCTGTTTTTTCATGCCCAGACTGTTTTATATCAAGAATGGTATGTTTCTTTTCCTTTTTGACAGCAAACTATTTTTGTAAAACAGTAAAATGTATCGGAATTTTGAGTATGTCAATAGACAGTTAGTACCTTGAATCCACGGTTACCATACTTTCACCTCAACTGGATGCAAACCCCAGTTATGTTAAATTACAGAGTGAATTGTTCTGTGGGGGATGTGCCTACTCTGTAACCGGTGTAGTCTTAAAGGTCAAGTACATGTACTTCTGCTTTCTGCACATCTTCCCACTCTGTAAGGTTTATGTAGTTCTTATCAATCTCTTTCTCCAACGCTGGACCTATGAGAGTTTTGCCTGAAGCCAGGCTTGACTACAGAAAACATACTTGGCTTGTGCTGATGCTTGAGACATCTGGTCAAAGCTGCATTGTGGTGGGAAGAGGCTGTAAGAATGCGAAGGACGGAGCCATCTGACCCAACAGAAGGGTTATTTTCAGACTGTGGCTTCGCAGTGTGAGAACAGAGTCAGCTTGCTTGTTCCCGTTGGCCTTCACGAGGTCAGAAAAGTGGGATTTCAGAGAGCAAACTTCCCATGTTAGTAAATATGATCAGATATGAGGCATTTCAATATTATTTTGAGTTAGAATAATTACATTTGGTATGTTCTCTGGTATCTGGAGAAATGATTGGCCCCTAGCTAGCATTTTTGGGGCCAGGGAGTTTTGTTTAAAGAACACAAATTTCCATAAGGTGTTTGTGTTAGATATGATGCCTGAGATTACCCATTACATGTCATTGACATGACCAGAATACTGAAAATACTTCAGTAATGCAGCTGTGTTATTAAAACATCTGTCAGTTAATAATATAAAGTGATAGAATTTTCTAATTGACTTATTTTACATTATTAAGGGACATTTAGAGTTCTCTTCCCTTGCTGCAACAGTCCTCTGTGAAGACGGATTGTATGTGACTGTTGTTTTCAAGGGTCTTAAAGTAATATAGAGCTGAACAATTAGTAATAGTAAGTTAAAACAACTGGAAAATTAATTTTTATCAACTGTTGACCTGGATGGGAGAAAACTAAATGGTTAAACGTTCTGATGGTTTGGTAATTCTGTAACTCATTAGCTAGCTTTGTTTGGTGGTGTTGTAAAGCTCTCTTCTAGTAGTTACTGTGTAATTGATGTCCCAGAAAGTGATCTGTTGGGAAATTTTTCTGCTTTTTGCTGGTCAAATCTCATTTTCCTTTACTTCGTCACTGATGTGCCTTTCATTTTCCCAAAGACTTGCTATTATTTAAAAAAAAAAAGGCAAAAAAGCATTCACAATGCAAGTTTATGTTCTAATCTCCAGTAATTATCAAATGGGTTTTTTTGTGGGGAAGGAGGAAGGCAATGTGTATGGTACTGTCAGGCAGGCCTGATACTAGTTTGGATTTGCTGTTGAAACTGTCAACTCTCACTCTTATCTGAGGGAGACAAGTACTTTATCTGCTAAGGTTTTCTTCTACATTTTACAGAGACTTTCAGCGTGAGCTAGGAACAAATCTTTGAAGGTAGATACAGAGGTTATTGACTTTCTTGGACCTGAAGAAACCATCTAGTGCCCTTATCGTTATGATAGCTAGAAGTGAATTCCAGCTCAGCACTGAACAGGGAATAACTTGAGTTCAAAGGACTTGCTGAAACACTGGGGAATATTCTTCAGCACCTTTAGGTCTTTGTTGTGCTCTTGAAGATGCTAGGAAGATGAAGGGATGTGTTTTCTGACAGAAAAAGCTAGATGCTGCCAGGAATTATCAGACTGATGTCTAGGGGCCTGGTTATAAATGTGAAACTCTGACTTCAGGCTGCCTATGAAAAGTCCAGATTTATCTGTTAGGGGAGATTCTGGCTGCCTGCCCTTCTCCCCCCCCCCAGCTTTTTCTGTGTGGCTATTTTCAAGTACACTTTCAAATGTTGTTGTGTTTTGTTGTTGCTTGCCTGTTTTTTCTAGACTGTTTTTTCTACATGGCTGATTGTTGTCTTGAGTGTTAGTGTTAATATTTTTCCTTACTGTTAGAGGATTGCTAAGCTATCAAGTATATAAAGAAATTAGAAAAGTCCTGTAATGAGATTTTGGATTTCAGTTTGTGTTCACAGATCAGTATATTTTGTTCTCATGTGCAATCACTATACTCTTTTAATAGTGAATCAGGGTGACATATATGAAAACTTGTATTAGGTTGAAACTATGTCTTTTAGAGACTGTAGCAGACTCCTTAAAGGTACTTCTGAAGGTATCTAGTCACACTTTTTGTTGCACTCTCTCTGCACAGAACCTGGACACAAAGGAAGGTGGAAAAAAGTCTCATAGTCGATCATTAATGAGCAACTTCGGTAAACACAAAGTAAGTAAAATGAGAGACTCAGTTTGATGTTCTAGATCTGACAGCATTCTAGAGACACTGGGTGTATTTTACTGCTTGAGACAAGCATGGTGTGTATGGGGGCAGTGAGGAAAGACTACGTGATTACACTTGGTATATTTATTGCTATTCAGAAGAATGTAGCTGCTAGCAGTATGGAGAACCCTTTAAAAATGATCATGCAGACTCAAACATCTTGCCTGACCAAAAAGATCATCTTTACTAGTGATGTGGAATTGCTGATTTTTCTGACCAAACTTGCAGCAGAAGAACAATGTAGACAAATGCCTTGGTGTACTCTTGTTTTCCAGACCTCTGTCCACACAGCTGACAATGTTTGTTTCATTCACAGTCCAGTTTTACCCTGTTTCATACCCTGAGCAGTGCCAGGCAGAGTGTGCTTTTACTGTCTTTAAGGGACTGCTGTGACTGAGTACTGGCTCTGGGCTCCTGCTTTATAAAAATGTGTTCTGATCTCTTCATGGTTTTGCATATAGTATTTATACGTTTGTGTAGCTGCTAGGTCAAATTGTCTGCTTCGCTGGGTCTTCACTGTGGTGGCTCTATCGAACCAAGCAAGAGCTAATATAATTCAAATGAGTGTGAGGTTTCATTTTACAGCTGGACAGATAGTGGCCACCAAAAGGGACAGTGTGCCCATGTTTCCTCCCATTCCCATATCCTGACAAATGTGTTCCTGTCATCCGCCTCCCCTATTCCCACACTTCCATGGTGCCTCGAGGCTTGGATTTATTGAACATGTAGCCTCAGCATGAGCTGATTCAACTGAAAGTTTCCTTCCTCCCAGAGTCAATTAGCAAATACCAAGTAAGTAAATCAGCAGATAGGCTTGTTGTGAGAGAGGCATGTGGCAGGTCTGCAGCCGAGTCACTGTGCCACCAGTGGCTTCCTCTGCTCTCAGGCTACTAGATGCCTGTATTCCTCTTCAGTGCTATCCATGGTGAAAGCTGCAGCAGAGCAGGGAGCACACTCTGTAATTGATAATCTGGGCAGCAGTTTAGGAAAAACAGCAATTATGAAATACTTCATAGAACTTAATCAGCCACCAGCTCATCTGCCCTAAAGCCAGCTAGGAGCCATCAAAAATTCTCTAGGCAGACAATACCAGGACTCACATTTACACTTCAATTATAAGCTTACATCAGTTTAAAGTGGTCGTATCTCTTTCAGCAGCTTTAGCTAAGTGCACATTATTCACTCAGTATGTGTTGAGATCTGCAAGTACCTATTATGCATGATAGTGGACACCACATTGTAACCTGTGCTCGCTGATAGGAAAACAAATGCTGTGGAATTAGGTGTCACAGACAAAAGTCAGCCACTAAAAACTGCTGGTTACACTGAGGGCTGGAAAGTATGTCAATAATTTAATTACTTCAACTAGTTATCCTAATGGATATAGCATGTTGGAAAGCCCATTCATAGAATCATTTAGGTTGGAAAAGACCTTTATGATCATCAAGTCCAACCATTAACCTAGCACTGCCAAGTCCACCACTAAACCATGTCCCTAAGCACCACATCTGCACATCTTTTAAATACCTCCAGGCATGGTGTGACTCAATCACTTCCCCGGGCAGCCGGTTCCAATGCTTGACTACCCTTTCGGTGAAGAAATTTTTCCTAATATCCAAGCTAAACCTCCTCTGGCACAACTTGAGGCCATTTCCTCTTGTCCTATCGCTAGTTACTTGGGAGAAGAGATCGACACCCACCTCACTATAACCTCCTTTCAGGTAGTTGTAGAGAGCAA
>NW_008824056.1:2747291-2751619 GCF_000699105.1 Pygoscelis adeliae
TCCCCAAGCCTGTAGCGTTGCATGGGGTTGTTGTGGCCAAAGTGCAAGACCTGACACTTAGCCTTGTTGAACCTTATACAATTGGCCTTAGCCCATCATTCCAGCCTGTCCAGGTCCCTCTGCAGAGCCTTCCTACCCTCAAGCAGATCAACACTGCCACCCAGCTTGGTGTCATCTGCAAACGTACTGAGGGTGCAGTACAATCCCCTCATCCAGATCATTGATAAAGATATTAAACAGAACTGGCCCCCATACTGAGCCCTGGGGAACACCACTTGTGACAGGCTGCCAACTGGATTTAACTCCATTCACCACAACTGTTTAGGCCCAGCCATCCAGCCAGCTTTTTACCCAGTGAAGAGTACGCCTGTCCAAGCCATGAGCAGCCAGTTTCTCCAGGAGAATGCTGTGAGAAATGGTGTCAAAGGCTTTACTAAAGTCTAGGTAGACCACATCCACAGCCTTTCCCTCATCCAGTAAGCGGGTCACCTTGTCATAGAAGGAGATCAGGTTAGTCAAGCAGGACCTTCCTTTCATAAATCCATGCTGACTGGGCCTGATCACCTGGTTGTCCTGTATGTGCCACGTGATGGCACTCAAGATGATCTGCTCCATAACCTTCCCTGGCACCGAGGTCAGACTGACAGGTCTGTAGTTCCCCAGATCCTCCTTCCGGCCCTTCTTGTAGATGGGTGTCACATTTGCTAACCTCCAGTCAACTGGGACCTCCCCTGTTAACCAGGACTGCTGATAAAGGATTGAAAGTGGTTTGGTGAGCACTTCTGCCAGCTCCCTCAGTACTCTTGGGTGGATCCAATCTGTCCCCATGGACTTTTGTGTGTCTAAGTAGTGTAGCAGGTCGCTAACCATTTCCCCTTGGATTATGGGGGCTTCATTCTGCTCCCTGTCTTCCAGCTCAGGGGGCTGGGTACCCGGAGAACAACTGGTCTTACTATTATAGACAAAGGCAAAGAAGGCATTAAGCACCTCAGCCTTTTCCTCATCCTTTGTCACTATGTTTCCCCCCCACATCCCATAAAGGATGGAGATTCTCCTTAGCCCTCCTTTTGTTGCTAATGTATTTATGGAAACTTTTTTTATTGTCTTTTACGGCAGTAGCCAGATTAAGTTCTTCCAAAGGTCAGAAACTCTCCTTTTTTTCCTGAGTTCCAGCCAAAGCTCTCTGTTCAGCTAGGCTGGTTGTCTTCCCCACTGACTCGTCTTTTGGCACGTGGGGATGGCCTGCTCCTGTGCCTTTAAGATTTCCTTGTTGAAGAATGTCCAGCCTTCCTGGACTCCCTTGCCCTTCAGGACTGCCTCCCAAGGGACTCTGTCAATCTCCTAAATGGGCCAAAGTCTGCCCTCCAGAAGTCCAAGGTAGCAGTTCTGCTGACCCCCCTCCTTACTTCTCCAAGGATTGAAATCATCTCTGCTGAAAAAAATGAGTGTATATAGACTTTTTTTTTAAATAATGATTGTATTGTAGACTGAGGCAACAGGGCTGTCCAGTAACTTCTCCCTTATGCCTTTTCAGCTAGAGGAATGCCTGAGAAGGATGGTTACTATTGATATTTTTGCAGGTACAGAATTATCCACCCAGGGATATTGACTTGTAATGTTTTCAGCCAGCTCTTCTGCCAAATGTATCCATGTACAAACTCTTTAAAAACTGCCAGTGGAGGGACAAAGACCCTAAGGCTGGCCATTCCTGCAAGTTAACTGCAGGAAACATCCACAGTGCAGACCTTCGGATTCCAAAACTGAACCATGCAAACGATTTCCAATATAGTCAACTTTATTTCGGCACTAAACACAGCAAACTAAATTATGTACATTATTGGTGTATCACAGCAGGAGAAAAGAATTCTGTGCTCAATTAGCATCTAGCCATATGAGCAAAAGGATAAGGAGCTCTCTGTTATATTGTTAATTACCTCTTGATGAGAAGGGAATTGAAGAAACTCTGACTTGAAGCTATAGTTATTGTTACAAAAGATGTAATGTTGTTGAAACTGGAAACTATTAAATAATAGGTGCTTATGAAAAAAGGTGCTTTTGTGATTTTAATCTTTTTATCATAGCTATTTTCTTTACTGTGTACTGTAATAAAGTAGAATCATTTGAGTGCTTGTATGTGTGGCTCAAAAGGCAACAGAAAGACATTTGAAAATTTTGCCCAGACTCTGTTCTCAACTCCGTGAATGAATTTCTTAAATTTTCTAAATTGGGGGGTGGGGGAGCATAGGTAGGTGGAAGCAATGCACTCCACATTTAGATCCTACTGTGTGTTGCTGTTTGTTAAATATTATATGATCCATTAGAATATGAGCAGGACCAGTACCAGTGTACTGGAGACAGTGGAACAATGTTGTCTTCTCATGTTAAGCGGGAGCAGGGGAGGGAAACTGCAGAATATGCAGTGGCCTGCAACAGACTGGGCAGTTTGCAGAAATAAATTATCTTCAGGCTTGTATTTGTCTGCTAGCCAGCAGACAAACCTGCTCCATGACTGCAGGCTTGGACCCTTGGAGTCAGATGGAGTGAGATCAGGGCACAGATGCTTTGCGTTGGCTTTCCTTCTCCACATGTATGGAAACATTTGACGTACCATGCAGGGTTTTCTGCTGTCAAACCCCCAGGGGTCATTCTGTGTCTTTGTAGGATGCTGGTCCTGTGCTGTAAACCTGCTGCAGCTTACCCACCCACCTGATGTTAATTACAGTAATGTGAATTTATAGAACCACTCCATAAACTGACACAGCTGCGCTCGATTCTTTCCCAACAGAAAGCTGTGAAGGCAGCATCCAAATACCATAGTGCATCAGATGATGAAGAAAGCCAGCAAAACTCTTCTGGGAAGGAAATGGGGCAGCTCCACAGGTGAGCTATGAATTACCATAGTTTTACAGCTCAGTTAAAGCTAGAGGCATGTTACTACTACCCATATTTATATGTCACTGCCTCAGGGAAGTCTGTTCTTAAGAGCAGGTCATTTATGACGTTGCTGTTGGGGTATATTTTGCTGTGACTGCTGTAGCCCGATATTTTGATTGTGTAAGTTTTCATAGGTTGCAAACTGCAATTACCCTTAAACTGAAAAGAAGCGTGATAGTAATACTCTTCTAATGGAAAAATGCCAATCTGCATTTTGCATGCTGTAAATAGTGCTCAAAGAAAACTGTTTAGGCTAAATAAGGGCATATCACAGCCCAGCCAACTTTATTACATCTGAGAATGTAAAGAAAAAGCAATCAAAAAAGTGCCATTGAGAATGCATTTTTTGTCACTGAAATGCTCCATTTTCAGATACAGCTCAAAGCTGTCTGCCTTGTTTTTGCTGAGAAGAGCCAGTTATTATGTTTTAAATGAAAAATTTTGTTTGTGTAGTGTGACTACAGAGATACAAGGGGAACAGTCATCTTGGAGCCCTCTCTAAGGAGGTTTGCCACATGTGGTTCTCTGTTCACTGTTGTTTATTTCCTTATTGATGAAAAGAACAGAAAGGGGGATTGAAATATGCTTTAAATATTGAAAAATTCCCAGTTTATTTTATGTATTAAATGTAACTCAGCAGACTGGCTCGTCGAAGAAAAACGGTGAAGCTGTGCCGAGCTCTGTCTGACCTAGTGGTGTACACGAACTCTGTGGCAGCCCAGGATATAGTAGATGATGGTAAGGCTGCTGGCATGAGACTTACACATGCCTTTTTCACTTTTCTGTTTGGATAGGAAACATGTCTGTGTTCTCAAGGTTTCCCTTGTTTTTCAAAGATGTTTTAAAAGCAGAGTAGTTAGTTACCTGTCCCATTTACTTAAATTTGGAGAAAGAGTAAAGCACCACCTTTTCCTTCCCTAGGAAATATTATTATGACATTCATGTTTTAGTAGCAATTTTAAAAATGAAGCTTTTTCGGGAGAACCCTTTCCTGGTTTCACAGTTTTATGGAATTTGTCATTACCTTTTAACATTATCAATTTTAAGTAGCATTTAGTAACATGATAGATTTGAATTGTGATAAATAGATGTGTTACCTGTTCAGAAAGTGTGCAGTTGTTTCACTAAACATGTTAGAGACAAAATGGAAATGGAGAAAGTTGTAGAGGGATTTGTGGGAAAGGTCACCAAATGTATGTGAACAAACTGTGTGAAATTCTGTAATTACTATAAAATTAATTCCTAATTTAATAGAATTTAATGAGCGAAATTAAGGAGGGTGAAAGCAGTGTGGAGAAACAGAGTCCAAGAAATCCTACAAGAACATAGTCTTGTAAAGTTTCAGTCTCGTTGTTCTGAGCTGAGACAGGTCAGCTTTTTCTGCAGGTCCATCT
>NW_008824056.1:2751667-2776169 GCF_000699105.1 Pygoscelis adeliae
TCTGGAAAGGAGGGCCTGCTCATCAGAGCACAGTACTGCAGCTGCCTTTCATCTAGATCATGTGCTTTCTTGATCCTACCTGAAGAGATGGGCATGGAGGGATGGTATGGTTGAGTTGGTCTAACTGCTCCCTTGAAGTTGGGCACACTTGCCTAGGAAACTCTTCTGGTCAGTCTTTTTCCCAGACAGCAGAGATGATCAAAGGAGGTCTGCCTAAGGGGATAAAATACTCAGAGGGAAGACTTATGAATTGGAAAAGATGGCTTGGATTATTTAGAGAAAGGATGAGTTTGCAGAAACCTCTGTGAGAGACAAATGTGTTGAGTGCACCTATTAATGTGTAACAAGGACAAGAGCAAAATCAGAACCCTGCTGGGCCCATCTTTCTCCCAGCTGTAAGCTCTTCAGTAAGATAGTTTTGATCATACTGCCACTAGTAGATTTCTCTATAGATTCTTCAGAGCAATCATATCTGGGGTTCTGCAGGAGAAAAGGCCCTAGCAATTAGCGTAAGCTCTTGCTTGGCTTTCCTTGTAAGTCTGGAGACTTGAGGGTAGAACAAAAGACCCTCCTGGAAGGGGAAACTGGTGCCCTTCAGTTACGCAGTGTATATGACTTGCATGTGACAAGACAATCTCTCGTCGTAACTTTGGACTAAATCTAATGTTCCTCTTGATTAATACCAGTGCAACAGAGGTCTGAGTTCAGGCCCCTGTCTCCTGGGATTGCTTTGTAACTTGTTTGTTGATTTAACAACACACACAGGATCAACAGGGAATGTGCTGTCATTCAGTGAAACAAGAGCCCACCAAGCAGTCCAGCAGAAGGCTGAACAGTTTATGCTTTACAACCAGAAACAGCTTACAAGGGTCTATCCATCAGCCTATCGGATTGACTCCAGCAATTTCAATCCTTTACCTTACTGGAATGTTGGTTGCCAGTTAGGTAGGTGTTGCATGAATAACTTAACTTCCCACTTCTTGTGTATGTGCAAAGTAAATACCTTACACCTGAGTCTTCTCTTTCAACAGTGGCACTAAACTACCAATCTGAGGGACGCATGATGCAGTTAAATGATGCAAAATTTAGGGTAAACGGCAACTGTGGTTATGTCCTCAAACCTCAGCAGATGTGCAAAGGTAATGGCTCACTATACATTTATTACTGTAAGTGTCAAGCCTTTCAGAAAATGTCTTCATGGTGAAGTTGCCAAGACACAAGAAAGAAAAATAAGAACATATGTAGAATCTTTCATATTTCCATAAATTTATAAGCTTATTTTACTTCAGAATTCTTTTTTTTTGTCCTTAAAAAATAGTGTCTAACTGTCAGACGGTGTAAGCATACAATCTCTTGCTGTTACTCTAGATATATTTTGAGGGCTCCATCTTAATATGTGTTTAAAAAAAGAAAAGGGCATCCTAGGATAGCCAACTGCAAGCAAGAAGAACAAGGTATGCAGTGGCCCAGGACCAAATACCCAGGACTTGGTCCAGCTCTCAAGCAAGTCAGTGGAACTTTGTTCTCTTTAAAACAAATTGGTTCAGTCCTGAAAACGCTGTTAGAACAGGAGTCAGTGGTTTTCAGTGTTATGCAATGACAATCCTTCCATATTTCAAGGACTTGGGATCTGATTGTGCCCCTATATCTCTAAGTAATTTTCTCAATGTGGCCATAAGAAGTAGGGGCATTGATTGAAGGGTACTTGAGAAATGGTAGAGGGAGTTTGGGTACTTGAAGCACGCACTGTTGCTGCAGGAAGCAGCTTACTCAACCCTAGTTGCTTGTTCTCATTAATGTCTGGGCAGCTGTGCAAGAAACACTATCAGAGTGCTGATCTGGGTTATAACTATTTCTTTTTTTGAAGCTACTACTTTACAGAAGAAAGTTTTGTTTTCAAAGGAGTCTTAATCTTGCAAAACCCTACTATTAGAGGGGTCCTTTCTATCCTGTAATCATGTAAACAAGAACTGCTCAGCTCAGTAAAGGTTGTAAGAAAGTGGAATGGAATTTTAAAATTCATTAACAGCTGCCCCATGCTCTGTAAATTACTTGCTTATGGCTGGCTATATGTACGCATCTTGGGGGGTGATATTTATTCTGTGTATCTCTTTCATTAGAGTTCTCATTCCTTGTCATCTTCTAGGCACATTCAACCCCTACTCTGCTGATCCACTTCCTGCCAGTCCTAAAAAGCAGCTTATTCTGAAAATCATCAGTGGACAGCAGCTGCCTAAGCCTCCTGACTCAATGTTAGGAGACAGAGGAGAGGTAAGATACTCCGATACCAACAAATGCTTCCATGAGAGGTCCTGGGAGTGATATGTCAGCATGTGACTCAGAAACCTCTTCCTTATTTAAATACACCAATAAATTTCAGATATTGTCAAGCTTTTGGTCACTAAATACTACATTTTCCCACAGAGTCTGTATCTTACACATGATGTTTAAGAACGGATTTGTTTTGTATTTTGAGGGTGACTTCACTTTTTTGAAAATTAGTCATAGCTGGCCTTAGCTTTTAAGACTACTACAAACTGTATATCAACCTACACTTCATGAAGCCATTTCTAATGGTTGTGCTGCTTGAAAATTCATCTGAATCAAAGGTTTTTGAGTTCTCATATGAATTTAAATTAACTCTCTGCATGAATTTCCTTAAAAAATTACTTTCACTTGTATCATTGGCTTGCTTTTAAAATACTTTGTTTTTAAAAAATAGATAATAGATCCCTTTGTTGAGGTGGAAATTATTGGGTTACCGGTTGACTGCTGTAAAGATCAAACCCGGGTGGTTGACGACAATGGTAAGACAATCTAGCTGATTGCCTCTTCTTAGAGTAAAATATTAAGTAATTATAAATGATTTAGTATCTGTTATTACTTTCCAAATTGCAAAGCTTCTTACCTGATGAAATCAAATGATTGTTATTTTAACAAATTAATTCTGCTTTCTAGACAGAATTTCTAGTGTAGGGAGACGGACAAGCAAGAGGTGAAGGACAAGAACTGTTCAACACAATATCTTTCTCCTGGATTGTTCTTAAATCTCCTTTATGCAGAAGTTCCAAATATTTTTTTTTAATTATATAAAACATATGTATAACTTCAAATGAAATGAAAACAAATCATGTCCTAGGCAGTTTCACTGTGCCACCTCAGCCTTCATGGGAAGGAGATGAATAACAGAGTGGGATAGTCTGTTGCAGCAGGAGAGGTGGCCATCAGTTCTCATAGGTAGTTGCAAAACCATGAGGGGAAAAAAGGGAGTGGTTCCTGTTTGTTCTGGTCTGTCTTTAGCCTACCATAGTTCTGCAAAACAACAGCTTGCCTCAGTATCCCTCCCAGCTACCCAACCAGAACCATTTTGTTTGTAAAAGCAGTCCAAGTGAAAGATCTCTCACTTTCAATTACTTATATAATGGAGATTGAGAGCATCTAGATCTAGATGAGCAATGAGTATTCATTTGTGTGTTTGGTCTGCTTGTTTCTTATGCCTCTTGCTATGCATCATGAGAATTGAGGCTAGCGCTTGCTATGGACTTGTTTCCCAAAATTTGTTTGTTTTACAGGGTTTAATCCTGTTTGGGAGGAAACACTCACTTTTACCATCCACATGCCTGAAATAGCTTTGGTGCGATTTCTTGTTTGGGACCATGACCCTATTGGGCGAGACTTTGTTGGACAAAGAACTCTGGCCTTTAGCAGTCTTGTGCCTGGTTAGTCCCACTTGTTTTCCTTGACTTAGAGATCTAACTGAAGAACAAACGCCTTTGAACTTAAAGTTGAAGATGAGGTTATCAACATAGGATATATGCCTATATCTCTGAGACTTCATGTATGAGCTTGGACAATTCTCCTGGTATCTTAAGGCGGTATATTCACCATTACTTGAAGGAGTTTGGGCGTCTATGCTTTTGGAAATTGCTACTGGTGTCTTATTTATAACTTGGAGGCAATTTGTGCTGGGGGGCTTGGAAAACCTGTGAGAACATAAGTTTTACTAAAGGCATAAGATGGCTTACTGTATATATTTCACTTTTATAGACAGTCATTGCCAGTTGTGCTAAAATGCAAACTATTGATTATTTGTGGTGCAATATTTTTGTTTTACTAGGTTATCGTCATGTGTATTTAGAAGGACTGACAGAAGCATCTATATTTGTTCATATAACCATTAATGAGATCTATGGAAAGGTAGGTATATCTGGAAATTTACATCTCTTATGACTTGTTTTTGTTTTAATTCTTCTGATAAAAATGGACTTAAATGTACCACAGAACCTCAGAGGATTTGTGTGGTTTCTAAATGATTCTTACAGCTTAGGTTCATGGCATTCCGTACACTGGATTAGCAGTACCTAGCACTCTCTGGCACTGATCAGTAATAACGTTTAAACAAATTATTCAGGTCATACAGCAATGAAAAAGCACAATGTCTGATTCTTTATTGCCTTCAACTTGATTGTCTTCATTTATACTCATATCTGTATAGGTATCTACATACACTGCTAAGCATCAGCATGCTCAAGGAAGCAAACTGCAATTCCTTATTCATAGTGTTTTCTCTGAGGAGCACTGAGCCAGGGCACCCGTTCACGGCACACCCGCGTCCAGTAAAACATTTGGCTCTCTCCAGCTGAGATACCACAATTACAGCGCAGGCACGCTTCTGTCGGAGTGCTCAGGAAGCAGAAGGATGTAGCTTATAGCGTGTGGGGGGGTTCCTTGCAGGTGATCAGCAAGGAAAGCGTAACATACCATTACTCTAGTCTTAGCATGCATGTACTTATGAATGTTCTTACTGTTACCGCCTAATAATTATCATGTCTAGATACAGTAAGTACATTTCTTCAGTGTGTTGAACTAATTTTATTTTAGAAGTAAATGTTGGGAACTGTAACTGCACCAGAATATGGTATTCGACAAGCTATTTTTAGCAGCTAATTTAAGCTTTAAATCTTTTAGGTTTTAGTGAATACATTTTGCTTTTCTGCAAGATTACCAAGGAAAGCTCAGTGGAATCCAAGGAAGGCTCAGTGGAACAGAGATAGAAAATAACAGAGACAAGGCTTAGGGGCTGAGATTTGGTATAGTCCAGATCCTCACTTAACTCCACTACCTTTATCCTCACTGATCCCATTAGATCAGTGAATGATCTAATGATGTCTCTGTAAACTACTTAGATGGTTTACAGATGTCTCACTCTTGGTATCCTTGTCTCAGCGCAGGGACCAGCGTTTCAATGTACTTGTCTGCTCTTGCCTCCGCAAGTGTTCCTCCTGCCAGGGAGGACAGCAGCGAGGTGGTGGAGGGAACAGTACTGACCGTGCCCAACTCATGCGTGTTCTGTGCACAAAGACAAGGTTTTAGTATTCAAGGTAGACTTCATTACTCCTAAATCAGTGTAAAAAGAAAAGAGGTACTAAACAGCTTGGAATACATCTGCAATATATACCTAGATCTGTACACATCTGGCTACATGTGTGAAATCACATACAGTTTTGGTGATAGTCTGTAGGGGAGCCTGTTTGGCTATTGCTCTTGGCTCATGTGCTCTTCAAAGAACAGTCAAGAAAAATAGTAAAGAATAGCTTCATGAGGACGACAAATGATGATAAAAGAAGAGGGGGGGGAAATAAAAGACCCATTGAGATTTGATCTCTATCACTTGGTCTATTCATCTAATGCTTGCCTTAATGATGGGCTATATTATTGTTTCTAATGTATAAACAAAGGCTGAATGCACATTTGTATCCTTTTAATTGAGGATATCTGGTCAAGCTTCTGAGAGAGACTGACATTAGACTAATAAATAGTTTTAAATTATTTGGTGTAGAGGGGTTATATTTACAGCTGATGTACTATTACCTTATTTGCTATTCAGTCTTGAAAACATTAGCCAAATGTATTTGCATTTTTTTGCCTTTCAGTGGAGCCCTTTAATCCTCAATCCCAGTTACACAATATTGCACTTTCTAGGAGCCACAAAGGTAGACTTCATTAGCATGCACTTTGCACTTGCTGGGTACAGATTTCTCGAATGGTTCCTAATCGCATGATCTGCAACTACCAAACTTACATCATTCTTCATTCAGACACTGAAACATTTGAATATTGCTTTGATGAAGCCCATGCGTAAAACTCCCAAGTTAATGTGTAGCCTGTCACTGCAGTACACTTCTTACAGTCTTGTCATCTCTGATTAGGAGGCTTTGAGCAAACCTCTCTTGTAATTGTGGCAGGCTGCCATCCTAATGAGGAGAAATACAGACATGCATGAATTCATGGAGACCTATGCTGATGGTTCCTTGGTCAGAGTAGATGTGAATTGCTTGGTGTGAATTTTTGCTTTGCTGCATTTTTAACTTTGTCTTCATCATTCATAAATGCTCTGAAAGCAGCCCTTTTTGTTGTGCTCATTATATAATAGTCTGAACTCACTCGAAACTGTGGTTATTCTTGTCCTTTCAGAATAAGCAGCTGATAGGACTCAGAGGGTTGTTTAACAAGAACCCCAAGCACAATTCTGCTGAAACCAGTGGGCACTATGTACGGAAGCGATCTATTGGCGATCGAATTCTCCGGCGCACAGCCAGTGCACCAGCAAAAGGTAGAAAGAAAAGTAAGATGGGTTTTCTGGAAGCTACTGAAATTAAAGACAGTGCATCTGAACCAATAGACTTGAAAGACAAAGAGGGAGTTGTAAGGCGTACAAGCCGGAGTTTGCAAGCACGTCCTGCTTCTATGCCCGTGGACAAATATCTTCTTGTAGGACTGCCATGCCCAGAAGACGAAACTGCCCAAGATGCCAAAGGGAAAGAAAACTCATCTGGTAAGATGCTTCCAAAATTACTTTTGATGTAGTGAGTTGAAATAGTCTATTAAAAGTTCTGCAGTCCCTGTGCAAGTAGTTTTATTCAACTCAGGAGTTACTGGGCAAAATTACCTACGCTTAAGATTGTAGCATTTTAACAGCTCCTTAAACTCTTTGATAAGTGGCACCCTGGAAAGCTGTCTACTCTCCAAACTAGGCAAATGAATTACAATAATTTCTGGAAGTGCTCTTAAAAAGACACTTGCCAGATTTCTTTTCGTAATTTAAGAACCAACCTTCATCAATTTCTGGTTTGCTACTGTCTGTTTACTTTTGAAAACAGCTGCTGGCATGGTGGGTTTTCTCTCTCCATTTTCAAGGATGAAGAACAGCATGCAGCATATGTTTTTGGGAATAGTGTGTGTAAAGGCTAATGCAGGCTTTCAAATAGATGTAAAAGGGGTAAAAGTAGGTCAGACTTCGTATCCCTCAGTCTCGATATTCTCCTAAATTAATCAAATTAAGTAACCTAGGTTATATGGAAAGCATGTGTTAGGATAAAATCTTGATCTTATATTATTGATGCACAATACAATTTAGTTCTTAAAATAGCTTTTATGTAAATGTCTTCAGCAATAATAGTCCTAGTTTTGAAATCCAGTTATTCCCATGACTACAGGAGAGTTAGTGTGTTTGACCTGCTTAATATTTGATTTACTGGAATATTTAAATAAGTCTAGGAAGCTTTGAATACAATGGCTGTAATTCATTAGACCTGGTGTCTCCACCCTGAGCTTGTCCCTAGTCCAGGACTGGTTTTTGTTTGTTTGGGAAGAGCGCCTACACTCGTACAGGCTGTCGCCATGAGGCTGCAGAGCTAGCCAGATCCTCAGCTTCTAGTCAGTTCTGACAGAGCCGCGTTTCTGCAGTTAGTCCTGCAGGGCACTTCCTCAGCTGGCGCAGGACAGCCAGAAGCACAGTCTTGTCTTCCTTGGTAAGATGCAGAGAGCACACCGAGAACCTCTCTTGGCCAGGGGCGTGATGGAAATGCTGCTCTGGATATTCTCAGCTGTGGAGCAGCAGCTTCCACCAACCACAGGAGCCACCCTAAAATAGGAGAACTACCAGGCACAGATGAGAACGTGTTGTTAAGCCACCTTTGTTCTACTTGCCCTTAGTGGCTTTGAAGTAACAGATAATCTGGATATCGTCTTGTAAAAGAAGTTACTTAGGAGAAACAGCAAGCAAAATCAAACCAATTCTTTTTCTGCCACCCTGAGAAGAAACTGTAGACAGGACGTTCCTAGTAAAGGAAGTTAACTCTGAAATGCTGTATTGTAAATTGAAAGATCCTCTTGATAAGCCTGTGAAGATGATACAGCTCAGCCATTCTTTGCAACAAACTTAATAATTTCTTAGATATTTCTTCCTAAAGATGCTACAGACAAAGACAAAAAATTCTTTTAGAAGAAACTTCCACACTTTTTGGAGGTCACAGGTATTCACTTGCAGCAAAATAACCTTTGCAGAAAACACAGGCCCTGGTGAGATGACTTAAAAAGCTGTCACAGGGAGTGAATCCTGCCTCTTCTAACTATGAGAGGACTAGATCCTGTCTGTTGGCATTTCTGTAGGCCTTGCTCCGTAACCCCTATGGAGGATATTGGCCACCTTAGACATAAAGAAATGAGACATGAAGAAGATGAAATTCCAGATGGAGTCCTCTCCTGTCCCCGAGGGACCCTTTCCCTTCTCTGTGCTGCAGGGCCACCCATGGCTTAGTGGTGGACATAAAGAAAAGCAACTTGGGCCCCTTTTTTTTGTGGAAGCATTTACCTTGAATTATGATAAGAAAAGGTACAACACAGCCTCGTGCACATACAGGAATAGGTTTGGGTATTCTCAGAAAGTAAGTTCAGCCCAAATATTTCAGACTGGGAGGTGGCTTCAGCCTTGGGGAGGTACTAGTCAGATGAAGTGTTCATTACTGCAGGATGCCGTGAAGAATGGAAAGGGCTGGCTGTCCAACGGAGATCTTTCTTGCTAAAATACTACAGCTGAACATTTCTCTACTGTCTCAGTTGGAATTATGCCAAGTGGACAGCGTGCTGTCCATTTTCTCCTCTGTTATTTATAGAAGAAAAAAATCTATAAATCAAAGAAATGTACATCTATTCCATCCTTATATAGGAACACTGGAAAGCTTGGAGAACTTTTCAGGTTTTGGAGATCAGCCTTTAATGCCATGTTTGTTAAAAATAGCTCTTACTGTACCGGGGGGCATTCAGTCACTGTTAATGAATGATCAGGGCTTCTCTTGTTTCTTCCTAGGGTACCTGATTTCTAGGGAACGTTAGAAACAGTATATGTTATGCCAAGCTTACTTCTACAGTCCCTGCTTAATTAAAAGCTCCAAAAGAGTGAGTCATGGAGCTCGGATTTGGTATATAAAGACAACTAAGAAGAATTTGGTGGAGGAAATTCTAATGCATATTTTTTTCATGGAATTCAAAATCTTGCTCTTATGAATGCAGTATGCTGGTAGATCAAAAATTAAATCCTTAAATTGTAACATTTTACAATGGCTACATGTAAAAACACACTGGAGTCCATCTACTTGATGCTTTTTACTCAGCTCTTTTAAGCATGCATCTTGTTTCACAGTATTATGGTTTTTAACAGAGCTGTTTTGTTCTGTCTTTATTGCCATGCTTCTTTATAGTACAAATCTGAATAGGAACACAGCTGAAGGTAATACCATGTGCAAGCTACAATATGGTACCTCATTAACATTATTTGCAACAAATATTACATCACGTGTTTGATGTAATAGACATTCAAAGGAAGTTTCAATGAAGTGCCTGCAGTTGTATTTTTCCATTTATTCATATCACACAGATAACTTCTACTAAACCTGCACAACCCCATAATTAAGTTCTGTCACAACTGTACCTAATTTTGCATTCTCCATTTGTCTGTCTAAGGACAAAATAGTTGTTAATAAACAGAACACAATATCGTATGGAACTAATATGTTTCTTATTTAATTTAGCCAACAGTGATGACAATACAAATGAGAAGGAAACAAACTTGAAAGAATCTGGTTTTACGTGTTCTGAGAAAACAGCAAATACTTCAAATTTGGCATCTCAATTTAAGAAGGGGAATGATGAGAAGGAGACCACAGTTGACTCTTTAGTACCACCTCTACAGGAGCAACCTGAAAATTTAGTTTTTGCAAGTGGTGTAGCTGAAACAGATCACCTCATAGACTATCAGAAGAACAGTCTTTCTGATGAAACTGTCCCTCTAATGCAGGGCTCTGATTTTGAAATTTCCACAGAGAAAACAAATGGCAAAAACTGTGCAGACAATAAAAAGGAAGATGACACAAAAGGGTCTAAGGAGGAGAAAATAACTCTTGTGGGGACTTCCGTTTCTCAAAAAGTAGAGATGGAAAATCACAAATATGACATCATCAAGAAAAGTACTGCAGCACCTCTTTCTTTGACAGATATTTCTTCTACTATTTGCTCTGATCTTCCCGATTTGCACTCCACTTTAACCATGCAAGACACTGACATTTCTCGCCTTATAGATGAAGTTTCTTTAGCAAATGAGAGCGAGATGGATAGTGCTGTCTCAGCTCTGATCGGACAGTTTGATGTCACAGATGACCAAACTAATCTTACCGCAGTCTCAAGCCTCCATGGCACTAGCAGCCAGACCTTCAGTGTGATGGCTACGCACCCATACATGCTTACTGCAGATCTTAACAGTCCATGTACGTACAACTTTACTACCACAAAATCCATCAAATCCCCTTTATTCTCAACTCCAGATACTACCGTGTTCTCCAGCCCTGAGACTGCAGAGTATTCTGTGTACACAATTATCCATGAGGCAACTCTTACGCCAACTTCTGAATGTAAGACCCACGGTGAATTAGTTTGCAAGAAAAAGTTAAACAGTATAGAAAATAACTTGCCTAGCTGTCCTTGTACTTCACCTCTCTCTTTGCTAAATGCAAATCCCAAAAGAAAATGTGGAACAAGCTGGGAAGCCCCTGAATCTGCTAGTTCTTTTGCTTTCAATAGCCTCATCTTTGAGGAGACACTTGTTGACCCTCCCACTGGTGAAAATTCAGAAAGCAGCAGTCTTGTAGAAGTAGATGGGGATTCTCAAGATCTCTTGGTAACTGCATGCGAGTACAAAAGGGAAGACATGAGCCAGTTGGCTTCCCCTTTGAAACTGAGGCAAAAACAGGACAGTGGGCATAGTGGTGAGAGGACCTCTGGGAATAGCACAACTGATGAGCTTTGTGCTGCTGCCCTGGACTGTTCGGATAACTTCAGGACTGCAGGGAGTCAGCCTCCTTTTCCAACGTGTGAAAATGTTGGCTTTTTGTATCATCGTTCAGATAAACATAAAAATGTAATGTGTACCTCCAAAAGATCCCAGCTCAATATACACTCACCGGTGCTCAAAAATGCTTTGGCTTTCCCACCTCCTTCAGCCATCAAGCAGACTAGCCCTTGCAAATCCAAGAGTCTTGGTGACTTGACATCAGAGGATATTTCCTGCAATTTTGAAAGTAAGTATCAATACATAAGTAAGAGCTTTATCTCATCAGGCATGAGAGACAAGAAACTTGCTGCTATGAAGAATATGAGACCACATTCTACAGATGCTCTGACAGAACAGCTGAGGAAGCTGGTATCCCTGGACCAGGAGGACAGCCGTCAAACGCTGTACTCCAGGCAGATTGATGAAGACTGCCCAAAAGCGCTGGTCAGAAAACTCTCGTCCAGAAGCCAGAGCAGAGTGCGGAATATAGCCAGCCGTGCCAAGGAGAGGCAGGAGGCTGCCAGCAAGCAAAAATATTCTAACACAAGTAGCATAGCAGGGGTTGTCCTTCGGAACAAGCCCTCAGCATCTCCTCACATTATCAACAGGCATTCAACAGGCTCGTACATAGCTAGGTACCTGAATGGCTTCCCTGGGGAGGACGTGGAGGGCCGAGGAATACCAGAGGGCGCATGCGCTGCTTTGTACTATGGCTGTAGCGACCGGTTGTATACACACGATTCTGTTCTGCAGCTGGAACCCAGTAGTGATGATAAGCCTGAAATTTATTAAACTGCTGAGACTGTAGATTGTATAAATGTACATCTTCAATGTTTACAAACTATTTCATTGAAATGAAGGATTTTTAGCAAGAAATACTGTTTTGAGGGTTTAAATTATTTAGAAATGCAATTTCATGCTAGTGATTCAATCATGATTTAATGTGCCCTTTCCTGTCAAAGCTTATGTAAATAGAAACCATGTTCCATCCTTATGTATGTATTACTTTGATTTAGAAATTATAAAGTGAAGTAGTCTGGGGACTATTTGCATGTAGTAAGCATTTGTAGCATTTTGTAGTTGTAATGCATGTCATTTTTAAGTCGAGCACATCTCTGCTCAAAAGCCTAACATTGCAATGAATACAATAATATTTTGTTTTCCTGATGTCCTATCCTGCTGTTGGGAAAAAACATTTTTAGTGATCACTTTTGGCCTTTCATGCAAATTCTGCTAAGCATAGTGCTTTCTGTTATTGGTAATGTCCTTGGGGTTAGACTGCTGAACTAGGACTCATTCTGCCCAACAAGTAGTGGTCTCAGAATGAGACCCTTCATTAGCATCACTGTTTTCACTCTGACTTGTACTTAATTGTTAATATTAATTTTACGTGTTTCCATGTATGAACCATGATTCTACTGCAAACAATTTGTAGAATTAGGGTTAATCCAAATTTGTGAGTAACGTGTAGATGTGTCTTCTGCCTGCTCTGAGGTATAATAACAGCCGTCTTCCTTTTTGGTCACAGGACAAAGTGGAATGTGGGAGTAATTCTGCATTTATGAGTGGAAAACACTTAATTTCTGCATATTTTGTTATGTATTTTTGCTATTGGTTGTGTGTGTAGCTTCAGTACAGTAGCAGATCTGTTTTCTGTATATTTTTAATTTTATTGCTAAACTGTTGACAGTCAGTGGAGTATTTAAAGCTGACATGGTAGAGTAAGTATTTTGACTGTCCATCTTCATCTTTTTCTATGAATGCTGCAAGTGAATTGAGTGAGTAATCTCAAACACCTGAAGCTTCCCTGTAGGGAACAACATAGCTTTATTTTGGTTTTAAGATATTCTTTGCCTTTGCTGTAAGTTTTTTCTTATATGTAAAAGACATACCTTTTACCTCCTTTCTTTTGTAATGCGGAGTATTATTATTCTTGAAAACATCATTAAAATAGATTTGTAAGCACTTGGTTACATGTTTACTGAAACTGTAGCAAATACAATTACGCTTAAACTAGCAGTAGTTAGTGATTGCAGACATCTGTCTTGTCAGGAGCTTGCAATAAGGTATTAGGGAAAAAATTCTGTCATTTCACATGATGGTAATGGTTCTTAGCTAGAAATCTGTAGCTGGGCTCTTTCTCTTTTCTGGATAGGAAGCCATGTTTATTAAGTATGTCTAACTGCCTGCATATTCCCATTTTGTTCCCGTAAGGGTCTAACAGATGCAACTGGCTGTTGTTTCGATCACTTGGGAGAGAACAGTGTATTTTCTAAATAAAAAGCATTTTTCCATGGAGGAACAGAACCAGATACTGGATTAATCCCTTAAGCTTTGGACCTGAATTTCTATCTCAGTACTTGTGATACAATTTGGAAGGTGTGATTGAAGCCATCTCTAACTTCAGGGAAGTTCAGAAACTCTGGGCTTTGGAGTGTTGGAACTTGGGCCAGTACTTCCTGAGAGAGAGGTGGTTTCAACTTTCAACTTGCCTGTAGCTTGTCTGCTGTGGTAGTTTAGAGACTGTTTCAAAGTGAAAGAGTGGATGTGTGCAGGCTGTGATCCACTCTGCTGAATGCTGCGTGCCACAGATGCTCACACACTGTATCCAGATACATTTATTTGTATTAGTAGAATCTATACATTCTTTAGAAATAACTGCTATTAAAAGTGCCTTGTAATTGAGAAAATTATGTGATGTCCATCACAAAAGACGAAAAAACTAATCTTGACTTGAAGGTTGTTTCTAGCTTTAATTGGAATTAATTTAGAAAAATTGTATGGTGTATGCAGGAGGTCATAATAAACATAATAAACAAAAGTACCTTCCTATGGTGATGAGAACTGTAATTAGTGTATAATACTAGTCTGTTGCAGGCAGAATAGATTATTACAGTGGTCTTTCATGACTTAATCTCTTATACTTTCCTCTTAATTTTAGAAGTTAATTCAGATGGGGGCAGTTCTTTGTGTGAAAGTGAAATTTGAATAGTGAAACAGGGCGGGATTGCTATAGTGTAGACTCAAGCCAAAGGAAGATCTGGCTCGGTAGTTTTTCCTGTCTCACTGGGCTTAGTTTGTGTTTTCTGTCTCACTGAGGTTCAAATTATATTTTGTTTGCACAAGTTTCTTTTTGGTGCTATGGCATTGGGGTGTGCCAAAACCTTCTAACTTCTCAGTGCTGGAATACTCAGCCTTGAAGAACTTTCAAGAGTATTCAAGATGTTCAAAGTTCTTGTGAACTAGCACAGGTGAGAAGGCAAAGAGTACTTATGTCAACTGCCATTAATTTCTCTTCTTGAGTAATCTGTAGGGCAGTTTGTGGGCCTGGACGTGGAAAACTGCTAAGAAAGACTGTTTTTATGTCTGTTTGCAAAGGTGATATAAGAAAGAAGTTTTCAATCTGCAGAACTTTAATTTTGATAGGTTGTATTCAGAAATGGATTTGGTCCTTAAATGTATGTCTTCGGTGCATGAAGAATGCAGGAAATCACAAGTGGTGAGTATAGGAGCATGAAGATACCTGTGTTACCAGCTACGTCTGCACAGAGAAGCTTGATGATGTGATGAAGTATTCTGAATATTGGAAGCAAGTGTTCTGTATAAAATGTTTGAATTGGAGAGGGGCCTAAGCCAAAGTCAGAGACATTATCTCTTGCTTTTATGTTCATAATTATAAAAGCAAAAAAAGATTAGTAGTAAAAATGAAGTACTAAAAAGTCAATGGTATTATTTTGCGTATATAATACATTTGGTTTAAAATTAGTATTTTATGTTAAAGCAAGTGCACCAGGTGTCTTTACAAGATAATCATTTGACCATCTCTCTCTTAATTTACTAGAAATGGAGAGTATTCAGACTCTGGAAGGAAGAACTTGAGATCAGAGGAGCAGAATCCATACTACCCTTGCAGAATAGGCAGGTGAAGAATACTTCCCAGGGCTGACCTGCTTTCTGTTTTCCTGCCAGCTGGCGTAGGGTCCAGTCCAAGTGCAGTCCTGTTTCTTTTTGTATATCAGGTCAGAAAGTATGTCTAATCCCCAAAGCCATTAGGCTATTCCTATGCTTACTGTTAAGTATCTGGTTAAGGTCTTCACAGAATTAGGAACCGTTCTATCAGCAGATGTCAACGATGCTTGAAACCTGAAGTTAAATTTCTGTTTCTTTTCCAGATGAGTGTGTGTATAAACAACAATTTATCCTTTGCTTAAAACTATCCATATTGCTTTTGAATCTGGAACTTACAAGTAGTAGAAATGTAGGGCAAGGACAAAAGATGGAACAGAAAGTTAAGAACATCGTTTATCTGACAAACTATAAGCTAGTACTTTTTTGTGTGCTAAGTGGGAGGTTAAGATGAATTGGAGATGGGCAGACATCACTCTCCAGTGAAGTGACTTGGTGTAAACCCATTATTTTAAAGATGTACTGCATTCTGTACCAGGTTATATTCTCAATTCCAGTGGATTTTTATATCTATTCGAGATTTCTATTTTATCTTCAGTTTTTAGTTTAACTGAGTAAGCTTCATTTTCTTTCATGGAGTGGAAGGGATATAAACAAAAGTACATTCCTATGGTGACGAGAGCTGTAATTAGTGTATAATACCAATCTGTTGCAGGCAGTGTCTCATTTTTAAGTACTGGGCCAAACACATCTCTGGTATAACTAAAAGGTCTGATCAGGGGAGCTATGCTAGGGATAAATTTGCCTTATTAGATATAAACTTATTGGCATGTTAAAGCAGTGTGTTTTGGTTAAATACCATCCACTTTTTCTGTGAAATTCTGATCCTTGGCATAAACTTGAAAATATGGTCTATGCACGCCTCTGGGAATCGCTGATGCTGCTGTGTGTGTACCAGAAAACAGCTGTGTGAGAGTGGATGGGATAATTGATGCTGAGGCCGGGCTCGCTGACTGCTGCACGACAGTCTGGGGATCAGTCTAATTCTGTAGCTGCCAATTTCCAGAAGGAAATGGGCAGCCTCTTTGGGATGCTTTTATGAGCCTGGAAGCATGCTGCCAATCCAGCCGCTCCAGTGGCGGTGTTCCTGTCATGAAGGTGGCCTGGCACATCTGAAAACTGCTAATCCTCCCGTATCTGGAGGATGATGTGGTATCACTGGTGGGTATTAGTAATACGAGTCCAGAACTGGTGTGATGTGACATAGTCATGGTCTAATGTGGTGATACTCTCAGAATTATAGAAAGCAGTTTGTCTCATTGTGAATCTGTGCTGCAGAAATGATTGCAGTGTCAGAGAAAATCCAACCCGGAGGTAATATGCTTTATACAGCAATGCTAAAATGTGATGCTGAATAACAGTTGGAATGGGACAATTTTGGAAAACTAAGAATGCTTGCTTCAGTAGCCTTGTGAATTGGATAATAAAATGAAGGGACACTGTATCAAGAAATCTAAGCACTTTCTGACCTCATCTCGGTCTTTAAACCTCTGTGAGCATCTGGTACGTAGATTACAAGAAGCATTGTATAGAGCCAGGATTTTTAGATATATGGATAGAACAGACCAGCGATCTGCAGCTCAGACATTCATGAGGCGATTCATTTTTTAGCCCTTCCCCAAAATTAATTAGACCATGTATGAACAAGGCTGCACTTTTTAAAAATCCATGTATTGAAGGCTTTTGTGGTGCAGAATCTGTTGCAAACTTCAACTTATTCCAATGCTGATTATTCTCTGTTTAAAAACAAATATTTCTGGTTAAGGTTTGTCTAGCTTCACTTTCCAGCATGAAATCGTTTTATCTGACTGCTCAGTTGAAACGGCTCTTACCACACAAGTTTCTCTCTCATAAACATGAAGTCACAGCCTTCTCTTTGGCATCCTACATGGATCAAACCCCTGAAGTCTCTCTTTTTAAAATATTTTATTCATTCCTGGAGGTCTCCCATGAAGGTTATAAAGTTTCCAGCACTGTTCGAGAACTGTAGGTGCCAGAACCAGTTGCAGCATGTCAGGGGCAGTTATGTCAGTGGAAAGCATGGAGATAACATTATTTGTACCAGATTGTGTTTATATTTATAATGTGAGGGTATTTAATCTTTTTTGGCTGCAAAATTGCAGTTGAAGCATCTGTTCAGTGGGTATCTATCATGTCTCCCAGCTATTTTTTTAATTCTTTAGAAGGGTGGAGGTCTACTTTTGTAAATATAACTTACATTTTTCTCCTTCTGAGATTCATTGACATGTGTATTTTTCCTTGCTACCATCTTACCTTGCTGTCCAGCTCAGAAATGTGCTGTTTATTATTTTGCATTCCTCAAATTTTTGTCTTCTGCAAACCTTAATTATAACCAATTTAACACTTTTTTTTTTCAGGTCATCAATACAGCACAGGGCCAATGTCTAAGTCTTACAGGACTCCAATACAAATGCTCTTGCTCACTGCTGATTCACTGTCTGTAGCTCCATTTGGAGGTCTGGCTGCTAACTAGCTTTGTGTTCTACTAGCAAGTGTCATAATGATCATGTATCGTTCAAGTCTCTTGATGAAAATATCGTGAAGCATCTGGTTAAATGCTTCATGGAAGACTAAACACACATCATCATCACTCTTACCTGTATGAACTGAACTGTTATAATTCATAAAAAACAAGATGTTTGGTAAATCTAGTTTCTTTAGTCCCGTTTTGTTTGGTATTAATTACATTACCCTTGTTTAACTCTTTCTAAATAAATATTTCCTTAATTTTTTTTTAATTACTTTCATTACTTTGTCCAATTTTTATAGCAGTCTCTTAGGCAAGAGTTCTCTCTCTTGTTGCATTTACTCTTTTAAATATTAGTACATATTAGTTTTATTTCAGCCCTGTGCAACTTTCTGAACAGTTGAAAATCAAAAAATTAACTCTCCTTCAGCCAATTATTTTTAAGCTCCTGGATGCAAATGCCTGTCGATTTTAATATGTTTTCATTTGCTATTTTTTCCTGTCACTTTTCCTGTCACTTTTCCTAATTCTGAACAGAATAATTGATTGCTGGGAACTCTTACCAATAATGACAAGCTGTTGTGTATGTCTATTCCTAAACAATCAATCAAATGGCCAGGGCCAAGATTTCTTTTGCACAGTGAAGGAGGGAGCTATAACTAAATTGCATGAACAGCTAAGTGCTGTTGGAAACTTTGACCATGTTAAGATTATTTGTTTGCTGAAAGGGGTGTTATTTCTCTCTTTTGCAAAAGAGTGTATGACCTTTATGAAAGTGAAAAGCCAGTGCGCTGAGAACAATGCAAATAACTCCTTTGATTATTTCATACTCATTTCAGAAGCTCGGTCATGAAGTAACAGAACACAAAATTAAACAAAAGTATTCTTCAGTTCAAATTCTTTCTCTTGAAAGAAAAAAAAAAGCTTTTTAATAGATTCCTAACTTCTGTAGTATTTTGTTTCCTATACCTTCGATAGCAATTGAAAATGGATTCTTTTCCTCTAAAACTTCCTTTTCAAGCTGTCTTCCATCCTAACTGCATGTAGGTATAAATTAGCTGGAAGAAACAATTTGTTTACTTCACTAAGGTTCTGTACTATTCTAGTATGTCTTGCCAAATGTTTTTAAAAGCAAGAATATGTTATGAATGCTGAAGGTGTGTTTACCGTTTCTCATCTAATGTATACATTTATTGCCTAGCAGGAAAAATCAGAAGAGGGGAATAAGCAATTATTTTTGCCTAGTAAAGGCTAGTTGTTCATATCCTGGGTTAGCAGGCCTAAATTACTTTTGTAGTTTATGAAAGAATGCATAAATTAATCTGTTCGAGAATCTACAGAGAAAAGTTAATAGCAGCAAAAATGAGATTGGAATATTACTTTTAAGAAATTCTATTTTTTATAATTCAGAAGCAAAAAGGGTGTCTAGTTACCTTTATGTGACTCTTTACTGGAATATCTACTGCCCCTGCTTTTAAGAGCGGTACAAAATACTCCTAGTGTTAGAGATCCAATTTCACATTCTTCGCTCTTGGCAGAGGAGCCTATGTTCTGATAGAAATGCACTGCAAAGAGTTGAAAAGATCTGTTAGGAAGTTTTTTTGTTTCTTCTGTTCATCCTAACAGGCTGAGGAGGTTTTTATTGCCCAGTCAGATTCACCACTGATGTATCGAACAAGAAGTGAAGCGGTAGCCAGAGGAGTGATTTATGTGTGGGCAATGGGATGGGGAAAGCATTCACTTCAGGCATTAGAACGCCTGAGAAACAGAAGTAAATACGTTGAACAATACTTTTGAAAGCATTTGTTTTGTTTTGGTTAGTCATGCTGCATTTTAGCAGTGCTGAGGTGGTGTGACGTGACCAATATAGTTGATCGGATAAGGTGATAAATCATGCTCATCATTTAGGAGTAACATTTTAATTCTGTATTTTCAAGATCAGGTTTTGTAAAGTCTGCCTTACAGCTCTGAAGGGATGGCAGAGCTGCCCAGTGCTTGAGGTGGGGTTACTGCTGTCCAGAGAAGCCTCAGCTTTTCCAAGATAGTTAAAAAAAAAAAAAAACAAAAAAAAAACCAAACCACCAAACCATAACACAACAAACCCTCAGTTTTTCTTCACTGCAGTTCTTGTAGCAGCTGCTGCGAAGTTTCCTACTGTGAGGGGCAAGCATAATGTGATGTGTGGATGCTGTTTGGATGCTAACAAGCCCAAGGCTGGTTTTGTTGCTCTCCCCTTGCAGAAGGGTGACTGGTCGTTAGTGTGCCTCATTCTGCCCACGTCCATCACCGTGATTACTGAGAGCTGGTGCTGCAGGGCACTGAGGCTTGCTGCAGCACTTCTGGGCACTGCTTCCCTGAGTGTGCCCCGTGGCTCTGGGGCATGGCGTGGGCTATGGGGGGAAAAGCAGGGCATGTGGGGAGCATGCCAGCAGCTGAGGAGATATCCTTACATCCCAGGCTCTGCTGCGTGCCAGAGCCCAGCTTGAGGCAGACCAGTGGCTCAAATGACAGGTCAGATACCCTGGGCTTTAGGTATCTACTTCATCCTTGAGTCTTTCTTTCTGATCTCACTCTGAACAGGCATCTATGCAAATTTTACTGTTTACAGGATCATAAATCCTTCTAGTAAGAAACATATTTTTTACCCTAAAACGTTTTGGGCAGAGAGCTTTCTTCATTAGTTTCCCATTCTCATCTTAAATAAGATTAAGTTGTAAAAGAATAAAATATTTCATTTTTTAAAAAGTGAAAGCCATAGAAAGAACAGCCAGAATTTCCCCCAGAAGCATGTTGGGTCAGTTTTATTCTTGGACCGATACTCATTTGGATTTGTTTTGATAAGATTTTAATGCTGTTCCTATTTGCAACAGGGAAAACAATGTTCAGGACCCTCAGTCCACACGTGTGAGACAGTGTGGCAAAGTGATTGCACTAATTGCAGGTCTGCTTAGGCATGCAGAAGGAGAAATAAATTTAATTTCTACCAGATATTATCTTTTAAAGTCCCGTCTTGATTGAGACAAAGAAATGAAAATGGGCAGTGCCTGTGCTGGTCTAGATGAGCATGGATTTTTTTTTTTTTTTAATTTTTTAATTGTAAAAAGCCATGGAAGTTGAAATGTGTTCTTTAGTATGTGAATTTAGTATCTGGTATAGCTGTGGATCAAACAGGAGAATTCGCAGTCCAGGCACAGCTTACAGCTGAATTACCTCACCTTCTCTTGCTGTCTGTTCGCAAACACTTTCATGTCAGATGTACAACTATCTATTTGTATGTATAAGAATGGGTCGTGGAAGGGAAGAGAGGGAGGGCAGCTGTAGCTATTGCAGTGGCTTTATTAGTCCTTTGCTTAAGGAACAGTTGGGTATTTAATATGTAAACCCTTTGCAGCAGAGACTTGTCTTTATGTATGACTTGACTCAGTCACTGCTGTAGCCCTAACAGTATTTCTAGGGTCCAGATCTAGCCTGAGGAGTACAGTCAGCCTCTTCTGCAAGTGGAGTTACGTTGATTTAATGCCTGCCTTTGCTGCTTTGGTTTATGTATATGTGTGTACAGCAAAGACGTGGGGTAAGGAATGGTGAAAATGGTCTAAGGGAGTTTGAGATTCTGAATTGACTAAATTTGTGCAAGTTGCTTTGCTGAGCCACTTGCAAATAAAGATAAATCCTGTTTTTCCTGGTGGGTGCACTTAAAAGCAATGTGAACTTCCGTTTCAGACTTTATAAAGACATGGGAATAGTTCCTTCATATTCAAAACAGTAAGATCTAATCCCAGCACGCAGAGAACATGGCCATGTACAAAATGACACCATGAGTGGGAACTCTGGTGTCTAACAGCCCAAAACTTTGGGTTTAGGTCAATGCAGGGTCTGGAACATCTCTATACTCCATGAGCGGTGTGACACGCTTCCTGGAGGCTGCGGCACTGATGGTCAAGGGCACCTTGCCGGTTCCCACTTGCGCTGTGCGGTGGTACAAGAGAGCAGAAGGTTTCAGTAAGAAAGCCTCCCAACTCGGACAAAACATTCATGCAGCGTTGCATCGGACTTTGTATTGTTTCCCTGTTATGACCAGTGCTGGAGATAAAGCACTGAATTAATCTGCTCCATCGCCTTTGTGTGACAGTTATTTCCCTGAAGCTCTGTTGTTCCTGATTCATGCGATGTTCTGTAATGGCATTAGTTGGATGGTTAATTTAAGTACACCTGGATATAGACTTAAATTTGTCAGTAAAGTCAGACACTATTTATGGAATCCCGTTTTAAGGAATAATAGTCTTTAAGGAAGCACATTTTTAAGGGAAACAGATGTCTTGAAGCAGGTGATTAATTCATACTTTGTTTTCAAGCACTCATTTGACTTACAGGCTTTTTAAAGTGGATTCTTTCTTTTAATTTAGTGCTTAAACATTTATAGTCAAAATCTTATTTCTGTTAAAGATGTATTAGTCTAAAGTGACACTTTTAAATTCAGTGGAGAAGTTCTGCTGAAAATTAACACTGCTGAGAAAACAGAATATAGAGAGTTGCAGAGTCTGCAAGTCATGTTAATTTGACTTTTTTATTTTCAGCACTACTACTATTTTTTTTTCAGTAAAATGAAAAATTAATTGCATCCAAGTGGATCCTCTTGCAGGGCAGAGTTCAGCGGAACAAGGGAATACAATCAAGTGCTAAATTTGGGTTCTTTGAGCCAGTGTGGATCCAGGGTGTAACTACTGAAATTGATGGAGTTTCCCCAGACATATGTTAGGATGGGAGTCTGTTTCTTGACTACTTACCCAGAGTCAGTTCTCTTAAAGCTGTTCAAAAGGCTAACACTAGAGAGGGGAGTTTGATTTAAAACACGTTTCAGGTTTCTTGTACTTTTCCATATCTGGTCTTTAAATAAAGATGATGCTGAGTAAGGAAGATGGTAATTAATACCCTTGTATTTATTTTGTCTTGGGACCAAGATGTTAAATATTTAAAATATATGCCTAGCCTTCTTAAGGGTGAGGGTACAAGTGCTGTTTTGAATTAATTTAAATAAATAGTAGCGATATTGACCTGCACTCCCACTTTTTTCCTATAGCTTGAGTGAGAACCTAGTTATGCATAGCATTTGCATAAAATGAGGCTTTCGCATTAATCAGCTGCATTCCTAATCCTGGAAGGTAATCGTTATGATTTTTTTTTTTGATCTATGTAGTCAGTGGGTAGAGGTTCAAACCACTTGGATGCATATCGCCCTATGGAGGAGGCTCTTCAGTCTCTGGCTGTATGCGCAGGGTGCATAAGGTGATTGTTTTTAATTGGGTACTCATTAGCTTTCTGAAGTTGGAGTGCAGAGCCAGTAGTCGCAGTGCTGGCTCTCTTAGTCCTGCACACGCACACAAAGTGCATGGTGTTTGAGGGTATTTATGAAGCATGAGCAGAGAGAACCTGTTGTCATGTTATCTCACCAGATGAAGAAATGTAATGTCTCCAGAAAGCGTGTGCTGTTTGCCAGAGATCTTGTCTTCAACTAGAAAGGTTGAAGCGAACACAGGGAATCTGCTGATGGAATAAAAAACCAAATCTGAGAGCAGTTTGGGATAAGGCTGCCAGCATCCTTCAAGGGGGTAAAGGGGACAAAGACAAAAATGTCTGAGCCACGTAAGTAATGCCAGGTGATTGAGAGTTAAAGCTGCTGCATTGATTTACCCCATGTTCGAGTTGTGGGAACGCTGGAGCCATGAGACCTTTGTTGCAGTGGGATCCTTCCCCATCCACAACAGTGTGAGAGAGAGTTGCGGAGGAATTAATCTTTCTGGATGTCCCTGAAGCCAATATGCGCTTTCATGAGATAAAACAAGATTTACTCATTAATATAGTTTTTAATTTGAAAGATAAATCCTCAGCAGTCTCCTTTGCCTCTGGTCTCCATGCTCAGTCTCTCTGTGCCAAGCACAGTACTGAGCCAGCTTTGCAGCAGGAGTACTGCTAGACTTGACAGCAGGAGTGAAGGAAAAAGGCCTGATGCACACATGTCCAGTAAATTGTCCCTTTTATTTCCTTGCTGAAAAGCACTTTTTTGCTCAAAAGATGTGAAAGTGTGTTTCTTTTGCCAGTAATTCAAGTTCATACATTATCAGGCCAGTAGGATGCAAGCCCTTCACTGCTGTAGGTCTTTGCTAGGAATCATGCAGAGGGATTCAGTCCAGTGCCGAAAGAAATGGTTTCTATCTCTTCGACGGTTTTGGCAGCACCTTCTGTTGCACTTAATAGAGATGCTAAATGCTTAGCAGGATGAATAAATACAAGCAATGGCCGATTTCTGATTCTGAAGCTTTAAACAAGGAATAACTTTATGTATTTTGTTTGAGCTATATAACAGTATAAATTAGATCAAAATTCTTAGTCGTTGGTCGTACACATCAAATATATTCTCATTTGTTCTAAAGTGAAAGAATTGTGGAGAAAGTGCTGGTATGACTTGTAGAAAATAATGCTGTAAGCATGGCAATTCTGGGTTTCTGATCTATTAAAGCCTTGCCAGGCTCAGCATTCAGTCCAGAGACTGCAGTTGCTGAATGGATATATGTTCTAGAAAGATTTATAGTTTCTGCCAAACAAAACTTTGCTGTGTAATCCTGAATAGTTCGGTAGCTAAGGAGCTGCACGTATGGAAAATCCTTTGTCAAGGAGGTCAGTTTCATATCAGACTGGCAGCCCCAGGCTCCATCAGCTTCCAGGGTTCCTCATCATATTCAGGGTAGGTGTTGGCGAGGTCTCCAACAATCAATCTTTCTCCCTTATGACTCTAGAAGGGGGCAGAAGGAGGTGATTGTTCTTGCCAGATGAATAAAATGAGACTATTCTTTCATTTAGTAAAAAGAATGTATCTGATCACCTATGCA
>NW_008824056.1:2776187-2782019 GCF_000699105.1 Pygoscelis adeliae
CTATCTTTTTGCCTTAGAGAGCCAAGGCACCAAAACCGGTGTGGTGGTATGTGGTCAGGATGTTGGTAATACAAGCTAGTATATAATTCTGAATGGTATGAATTTCAGCTTCACGTATTGCTAAAGGAGGAAAGGGAGGAGGATGTGTGCTTGCTGCTAAACTCCAGTGAGTTTAAGGCTGGTTCTTAACAAAGCAGGCTATGCTGAAAGATAATGCTTGAAGAAGGGATTCCCAAAAAGAAAGTTTGCAGGTAATTATCCCTATAAAGTAAAGGAGAAGGATGTGATAGTGACAAGAAAACTGTTGTTGAGATGCTACAGACTTGTTACCTCTCTAATGACTTGTAATTAAGCAGCATCTTTGGAAAAGTCTCTGCTTGCTGGGTGATCTCTTGTCACCTTGGATCTAGACACCCAAAAGGTATTCGTTCCCCTGTGCATGCATCAAAATGCTCTGGATGCAGTCAGGCTAGTCAAGTAGAAATAACACAAGTACTAAAGAGCCAGGTTAGCCTCTGTGGGCAAAGGAGAAGAAACAAGGTATCTGAGGGAGGGAGAAGATGATTTCTTTGTTTCTGATAAGCATGGAGAGCAAGTTTATTACAAGATATGAATGCCTTTTTCCAGGAGCTGGACCCTGGCAAGGAGGAGGCAGATCCTTCCAGCTCTGCCCTCTAATGCCAGCTTGGCCCTGACTCGCCCACGTTCACTGTGAGATCCCTGAAATGCAGGCCCTATGTTTTGGAATTTTATCACTTCCAGAGATGGAGCAAATGTGGAAAGGCTTGGGGGAGCTCATCTCTATTTTCCTATACTCTCAGGATGTTGACAGAAGGAAATTTGCTTCATGCCTATACTTTTTAAGTTGCACATTGGTTTAGAGCAACAGGTTTTTATCATTACAAGAGTACAACAGACTGGTACTTAGACATAAAAATAATAATCCTAACAGAAAGCACACAATATTTTTATCACATTACACTGAACTAAGCAGGATTACTCAGTGTGTAAGTCCGTTAAAGCCTTTATGGCTTCCTCTGAATGTGAATTGGACTTTCAAAGCTGGAATTGAAACTCTAAGGGCAGGAGTTACCTGCTGCAGCACTTGTGCACAGAGTGCTAAAGAACAGGTTACATCCTCATCTTCATTCTTTTGTGACAATATATCATCTCAATAGTCTTCTAATACTCCAATATCTCCTTAAATTACAAAGAAAATGTCCTGGTTTGCATTCAGATAAGTGACTGTTCTTATACCTGCATTGTGTGTGGATGATGATGATGGCTTGAGTGGTGGGCCTAGAGGAAGGGAGAGGCTGGGATATTCTTACATGGGTATTAACAGAGAAAGGATAGCAAGGTTCAGCCTAGACCCAGAACCACTAAAGAATCCAAAAGGATTTGTGTTCACTTATGCCATTCCAGTAAAAGACCGGGGAGAATATTCCAAAATGTTTTAAAACTCCTTATGGACTACCTTGGACACAATTCCTCTGAAAAACAGAGAAAGCACAAGTCGGGAGGTACACCTTCAACTGTGGTGTTTATCAGATTCCAGGCCTGCTAAATCCCTCTATTTTTGGACTTGGCATTGCTACTCTCTTTTAAATAGAAGTGTGGTCTCCTGTTGAAAACAAATGCATACTAAAACAGTTGATGCTTTTTTTCCTAAGAAAAAAAAAGTTAAGCTGGTTTTTCACTTCTAAGAGATTGCTTGGTATTGTGATTTTGCTCTGAATTGCTTCTCTGTATATATTTGATTCCAAGTACTGATCAATGACAGTTGAAATGTCTAAGAAAAAAAGAAGGAAAAAAAAAAGCCGGCTACCTCTAGAAAGTCCTGTTTTTTCTTTTTTCTTTATTTCTTCAAACTGAAGAAAAAGCAGCTGCCAATACATTCAGTGACTGGCAAGTTAAAGCATTGTCAGTAAGTCTGACTTGCTGTGAAATATTAGTAAACAAACAGTTATGTTAACAGTAGCCAAGTTTAACAAGATCTCCACTTATTATCCTGTCATTTTTGTGGAAGAATATGCCATTGCTGTCAGATCCATCTGTTCAATTGCACAGCCTGTGCATACAAATCACCTACTCTTACACACGGGGAAAGATTTTGGAGAAACCTGAAACAGAATGAAAGATTAATAGAAGATTGTTAATAAATAGTTAGAACTCAATTTAGATAATTGACTGTCTGGCCAAGAGCAGCCAGGTTTTATGTTGTGTGTAGTAGTGAAAAATCTGGCTATCTGGCCCAATGCAAACACAATTTGTTGTAGTCTGCGTAGATCAAATGTTATCTGCAGCTTGGTTCATCACAATGATACGGAGAGGAGGCAGAAGAGAACATTACTGGGAAAAGTCATGAAAGAAAAGCATGTAAGAAGGTATCAATTTAAACTTTTTTTTTTTCCAAAATAGACAAATTAACCTGATCACTTGCCATAAAAATCACTGCTGGTGTAGTGGGAATACCTTGGAAGCAGTGGTATGGAAAAATTAAAAATGCTAGAGAAAATTCAAGGGATAAATATATATCCCTAATAATAGTCTATGATTGTTTATCCTATTCCATCAAAGAAGTTGAAGAAAAGTTGCTGGACAAGAGAATAGTTGATTGAATGGTCTCTTAAACAAAACCAAAAGGTTGCTGTGGGATTCTGCTGGGGTGAGTGAAAATTGAGAGCTGGTAAGAGGTTGTGTTCCTGTTCCTCCTGCAGAGGAGAGACTTTATCTGGAAAAATAATTGGGAAATCCAAACTGGTTATCATAATGTTTCGGTCATCATCATCAATAAATAAATAAATAATGGCTTGACTAATTCTGAAACCAATTCAGTAAGAAATTAATCCTATTGCTGCTCTCTTCCATAGTGATAAAGCCATCTCCCATTGCTGTCAAACCTGTCTGTTGCTTCTTGAGTACAAATGAGCTTAACAGGTATTCAAAGGCCAAAGGCAGTGGAATGGGATGAAGCTGACAGCAAAAGCGTGGTAGGGTGGCTGACAGAAACCGTTTGGGGTTCTAACCTGGCTCCCTGAGCAACACTAACGCCTTTATGGAACTGGGCAGAATAACTAAATAGCTGCCAAACATACATTCATTAAAGTTTAATAAGTTGCTTGCTCAGACATTAAGGATAGATCCAGCTTTCTGACTTTTGCACAGCAAATTTATGTCAACTGTCAAATGTCTTTGCTGCAGACACTGGCAGGGACTATCACATATTTGCAGAACAGACTTCTGTCAGCAACTGTATTGTCATTCTAGTGCCTTTTGCAGTTTGGGATTTTTACTTCCCTGTCAGTGCAAGTCTGAGTAATACTCTTAGCTACTCTAAACTGAAATGGATCCTTTCATTTCCATGGGACTGGTTCAAACCTCAATGTATTTAATAGATCTATTTGGAGATACTTAGGGGTGTCAGGTTTGGAAGATTTAGTGAAGTCACATATTTTCTGGTGTCAAAATTTGTTTAGAATTTCTTCTCCATCATCTATGTCATGGTTCCTCTCCTTTTTGCTATTCCACACTATAGAGGAAAAGCTGTAGAAAGTGTTTTGTAATACCTTTTTTGTGAAACAGGCTACTGAGCTAAAAAAAAAATCAAACCAAAACCAAACAAAAAACACCCACAAAACCAAAACCAACAGTTATTGAACAACTTCTGGTTGATTTTAGAAAGATAATACAGCAAGCTGTTTTCCAGTCAAATGTCCCCTTCAGCCAGCAAACATCCTGCTGGAAAAGACCACATCTGAGGATTTTTTTTTTTTTTTGACACTGGCCTATCCATATGGTCTCTCCACGTGGCAGCCCTGGTGTATGTCACTCTGCACTGGTGAATTTATTATGTTGTCAAGACTTAATACACCTGTTCATCAGCAACTTGTGTTGCTAGTAGGAAAACAAAAATGACCTGCCAAAGCATTCAGCAAGCATCTTTAAGAGCCAGAGACCAAATGTCCTCTACTTGGTGGTATATGTGAAGCTACTAGCTTCTGGCAGGAGACTTCTGGGGGCAATTCCCCTCCACCCTGGGTGAAGCACATCTCTCCTGCTTGTATTCATACCCCGGGGTGCAGACAGAAAGAGCCAAAGAGGGGTTGAACACACTATAATACAGATGAGCCTTGTGTCAAACCGGGTGTGCATGTGTCTGCGGGAGTTACAGTCAGTCCTTCCTGCGGTAGGAGTCTCTTCCCATCCGTGCTTCATCACAGCTCCCGCTGCTCCAGGGCAGCTGAGAGAGCAAGCAGCTGTGGGGCACAACAGGGGTGTCTCTGAAATGTTCTGGGGTTTGGGGTTTTTTTGTTGTTTTGGTTTGGGTTCTTGGTGGGTTTGGGTTTTGTGGTTTTTTGGTTATTTGGTTTTTTTTTTAGTCTGAGACAGAGACTTTGTTCTTTGCCCTTTTATAAATGAAAACAAAATTTCATCTGTATTGGAGCAAGCTGCAGGGTGGCTTTAGCTTTCCATGGCATGTATTTTAGCTTCTGTTTGATCAGCCTAATTAACAGATCACAGCCTCCAGTTCTGTTTTTGACAGAGGGCTTTATTGGAGCTTTGAAACTGGTCCCTTAGCTTATGTCACTTTTTGCCCCTCAGAGAGGTGTGAATTGTCTGGGCTTTTTATTCCACCCAAGCACAGAACAAGTGTGCAGGCTGTCCCGGGTTTGGGGGTGCCTGGGGCGGTGTTGGTGGCTGGCTGCAGAAGAGGACCCAGCTGCCAGGTGGCCAGATTGTTGATTTGAGCAAGGACAGCAGGGAGAGCAGAGATGGCAGCAGTGCCTGGGCACGATTCCTGCGCGCCTATCGCTAGCTAATGGTGTTAGGGTAGGTGTGAAGTCGAAGCTGTCAGCTGTGTGGTTTGAGGCAGCCAAAGGAAGCGAACGATGTCTATTAAAACCTAATAAGATTGGCACATGCACGGGAGCGTAATCTGCATCCTGGGCTGCAAGAGAGATGTGTTGAATCCTAGCTCCGCCTAGAGCAAAGTGGGGAGTGTCCAGCACCAACTAATCCAGAGAGGGATGGAGTTAGCCCACAGGAGCGGAAAGAAGCGGAGTCATGCTCCAGTGGGCTGTCGGACTGGGAGTTTCTGAGCATTTTTATTTTTTCATTCTGGATGGGATCATTTAAGGTAACACTTGATCATTATTTTTCAACTTTTTTGTAACTATGGAGACCAGGAGCTTTGTAAAGCAAAGCAGAAGCTCTCTAGGTGCAGTTGGAACTAGCTCAGACACTTCTGTCTCTTTTGGTCCCTTGTCAAATCTTTTAACTTTCTGGAAACTGGAAAAAAGAATCAGAGTGGTATATGCAGAATATTATATTTTAGATTAAAATTCAGTGGAATAAACATGAATGAATCTGCATTTGGAAACAAAGGCTAACTTTCAAAAGCCCCTCTCCCACAGCCACTGCTCTGAGTATGAAAGGTATGTGCCAATAAAATCAGCAGGTATGGCAGCTCTTGTCAGACAGGCACCCGCTTCTTTTTAAAACAAAGGCAGGAGGGACTTGTACCTGGAAATGACGGTAACTGAGGTGGAAAAAGATGGTGGAACATGTCTTTTGTCATATGTATTTGAATCCGTGAACTGTTGGATAGCGATAGAAAAGTCTGTATCATCTAACTTCCCATGATTAACTACTACTATTGTGATAGGATTGCAGTGTGCCGAGCCCTGTTTGAAGGCAAGAGCTTTGACGGATAAATGCAGCGAAGCCTGACTTTGTTAAGGATTCATGGGTCTCAAGTTAAGAATTTTGCCAAACACACTATTGTCCTGCTTTAGTTTTGTTAGATGATCAGCAACTTTGTTATAGTAC
>NW_008824056.1:2782048-2796729 GCF_000699105.1 Pygoscelis adeliae
TCAAGTATTACTGAATCAGAGAGGATAATTTATTTCCACAGCATTTGCTTTAGGGGGTTGTAGTGTGTTTAATCTTGGGATATGGCAGCAGAGAAAAATGTTTGGTGGTTTTATTTCTAATTCAAACTAAAAGCTCAGTTTCAATCACGTGTTTATGAAACAGGCAAGGCAGTTGCTGATGAGTCCTCTCAAGAGCTGGGGATCAGTGCAGTCAGTAATTTTAGTCTCCACGGTAAGTCCTTGAGGGAGCTGAGCTGCTCTGACTGGAGGTCCCAGCAGGAACGCTCACCTCTGGCAGTCCTGGGCTTCCCTTTCTGGAGGAAACCTGCGTCAGAATCCAGGCAGGTTGCTGAGGTGGCTGTGGGGAAAGCAGACTGAAGAGGAGATGTGGATGTGGAGCAAATAGTCTCTGTGAAACAGCAGTGGAATCTGTCCCATAATGAGAGTCCATAGGAGGATTCCTGCTTCTAGTCTGTAGCTTAATTGGTGCAGCAACTCGCTCACTCCTCAGGCGGCGCTTCATTGGAAATGCAGCAGCACCTTTCCCCTGTGCCAGCCAGGAAATGAGGAATTATGTAGCAAAGCATGTCTTACTGAGATTGTATAGTAAATCTCGTTTTCCTTGAGAAGGTGATTTGATGGTGCATAAAAAAATGAGAATGTGCAAGTCTGACTTGCGTGTAGAAAGATTGTTTACAATGGCTTGGTTGTGGCAACAATCCTTAACTAGCTGAGCGGGATAAGGGATCAATTCATCGCTGTAGTGATGTATGCAAAGATGCTCCAGAGATGCGCTGGGGGAAATGCATTTGTGGCAATGAAAATCCATTAACTTGTGATGCAATGAGTTTTCACATATCAGGAGACACAAATAATGAATGTGATGAATATAGATGAATTTGAATAGGATTTTTAAAGTTATTTGGAAATGATCATCAGTACCACTGCAGTGCTACAGTTCTGTAAGATTTTAGCCTACGCAATAATCACCTGGTTCTGAAAATTATTACACGTGAAGTTTTAGTAGCTATGGGACAATTGTTTTATTTTCTCTGTACTATACAGAATACTGAATTTTATGACAGCGTAATAAATGTCAGGAATAAATAAATGACTAACTTATTGTAGCAGTAGTGCTAGTGCCATAAAACATAAGTTAATAAACGACAACTGTTTAGACAGACTTGAGCCACACTTACTCTACAAGCATTTTAATTGCAGATGGGAGGGGTTTATGCATGCTTTTTTATAAAGCCAAGGAACCACTGGCAGTACTTGAAAATAAGGCGGCACACTGCACTGGAAGTAGCCTGATTATTCAGCTTCAAGTATGGTTTGTTACAACTGAACAAAGATGTGAGGCGCTACTGCCCTGTCTCTTCTCCGTAGGGAGCTGTCTGCTTCACTTCAGCAGTCTTGTCCCGAGCCAACTCTACTGTTTAAGGTAATGTTGACAGAGCTACTAAACCCTTTCTTTTGCTACCTTGAGGTATTTTGTACTTTTTCCTGCCTGACATAACCTTGGTGTGGGAGTCGAGCACCCCATCGTGCTGAGAAGACACAAACTGTGTGGAAGAACTCTTCTCACCCTGTCCTGAGAAGTGGCGAGGTGTGGGTTGGTGCTGTTTCACTCCTGCCTGGGACAATCGTATCTCCTTTCTGAGTTGCGTAGCTAGCCAAAACTGGGGGAAGCAGGTCTAGCAGGCTAGTCCCCTAAAAAATAAAAATCAGTGATGGTATTGGGTATATCAATGCATCTTTGGTGCAATGCCATTTCTCTGTTAACCAGAATACACAAAGTAAGTGGCAAACAGTTCTTACTCAATGACTCTTTCATCCAGCCTTTCTCCTATGGAGTCCTCTCCTGCAGGGCCAAGCACGGCTGCTCCTCCAGCTGCTTCTTGTGATCAGATGCTGTTGTGATGAGCTTGGTGGATATACCCGGATGAACAGGGGGAGAGCTCTTTCTCCCAGCCTACATCTGTTCCCTGCTGAGCTTTGTCTTCCTTCCTTCCCACAGAACTCAGCCCAAACCAGTACATACCCAGAACCCCTTTGATTCTGAACAGCCTTGTCTTTCCTTCTGTTTTGGACAGAAATGTATTTTCAGGTGGTTTCTGTAGCAGAGCAGCTCAGTCTCTGCATTCCCCTAAAATGTGACATGGCAGTAACTCCCCTTACCTGCCCCCAATACCAGGGCCCTGGGCTCGCCCGCTGGAGCTTTTGAGAGAAGACATGAAAATTAGCTGCAGTGATGCTATCAGCTTGCATAAAACAGGGTATATGGTGTTCAGCATCTTCTTACCTCATTAGATAATATGAGATAATGTGGTACTTTCTGTAATACATTCTACTGCCTACTGGAACCAGGAGTGACAGTGTTCCAGGTTTTATATGCTTTCATTATTTTTTTTCACATTGGATGATCGGCCTTGCAGTGTATTGAAAAAAAAGTCCTTTTTTTTCTCCTTAAAAAAGCAATACTACAAATGTGGTAGGGGAGCAATCACAGGTGCAGGATGTATCAAAATCAAAATGTGTAGAGGGATCATTCAAAAATAGGCCATTATGAATAATTCAGAAGACAAGTTGGGAAAGAGATTTAGTAAGAAAGGAAATGATCTGGTTTTGTTTTGGTTTTTTTTCCTGGAGCAGCTACTGTTTATGAGATCAATACACACAACACTATGTGACAACACAAAGATAAAATGGTATAGTAAGGGATAAGTTCAGAAACGGTAGTTGCTTATATTCTGGGTAACTCCTTATGCTGTTACATACTCTTATTTGTATTTAAGATACTCTTTGTGTGAGGGAATATGAATCAGACATGTAAAAGACTTTCATTTTGTAAGTGGTCCAGCTGGATTTCTCTTTCCTTTGCAGTTTGATCTGTGAACATGACCTTACTGATTTTCTGTGCACGAGACTGTGTATTTTGTCCAAGGAGCCTGGCATGTGAAAGCTGTCTTGTGCCAAGTGTATTATGCCCTATAGCATAATGCAGCGGAGTATGAAGAACCACCCCAGGGAACTGATCCTACATCTAGCTGTTAACAGCATTAATAGTTTTCAGGTGGCTCCTAAAGCAGTGAAACTAATGGATATGCATATGAGAACATAAATGTCAGCTACCATGTATAGTTTTGGGATATATTGTTTGCTGAAAGACAGTCCCATAATTTAAGATTTGTATTTAGTTGAAGATCTATGTTGTTATGATATTTTCCCCAAAAGAGAAAAAATCAGAGAAGCGCCAATATGCTGATTGATTTCAATGACTATCATGGCTTATTAGAGACTCCTTGATGTATGTTTGTCCTGGTTTTGGCTGGGACAGAGTTAATTTTCTTCCTAGTAGCTGGTACAGTGCTGTGTTTTGGATTTAGTACTGGAATAATGTTGATAACACACCAATGTTCTAGTTGTTGCTAAGCAGTGCTTACACTAGTCAAGGACTTTTCAGCTTCTCATGCCCTGCCAGCGAGAAGCTGGGAGGGGGCCCAGCCAGGACAGTGGACCCAAACTGGCCAAAGGGGTATTCCATACCATGTGACATCATGCTCAGTACATAAACTGGGGGGAGTTGGCCGGGGGGCGGTGACCGCTGCTCGGGGACTGGCCGGGCATCTGTTGGCAGGTGGTGAGCAATGGCATTGTGCGTCACTTATTTTGTATATTCTTTTATCATTATTATTATTATTATTTTCCCTTCCTTTTCTGTCCTGTTAAACTATCTTTATCTCAACCCATGAATTTTACTTTTTTTTTTCTGATTCTCTCCCCCGTCCCACTGCGGGGGGCGGGGGGAAGTGAGCGAATGGCTGTGTGGTGTTTAGCTGCCTGCAGGTTAAACCGCAACAATCTTAAAATTGGCAGTGAAGAGTCAAAGAAATTCTTCATAGTTCTGGTATCTCCTTCAATGAACATGGAACCAACTGTTAACAGCAAATCAGTTAACGGCACTAATTACACTAGAAAAATAATATAGAGAGGATTAATATAGGCCAGGAAGTAGCTGAGCAGTGTAATAGCATAAGACAAACTAATCTGTCCAAATAAGCAGCCCACTGATACAGTTCACAGGCAGCATTGTTAAGAGAAGGATAAGACTGGAAATTAATGGATTTAGTGGATTTCTTGAGGACCGGCCTTGAGTTGGCAGGGGAAATTAGCAGTCTGACTTTCTGTGTGCTTTTTGGTTCAAAGGAGATGTTGACAGAGAGTGAAAAGGCAACTATGTTCCTCAGATTGCTGGAAGGAAGCCTCTCTTGCTCCAGAGATCTCTTATCTTTTTTTTTTTTTAATGGACTTTGAGAACCGTACATCCGCCTGACAGTCACACTTAAATGTCCTGCCTGGAGATAAAGTTGGTACCAACAAGCCTTCAAGCCTATTGCATGTAAGATCTTGCTCTGCATGCCTTCTTTGCCTTTCTGCTCCTTCTTCACCTGAAACTGTCTTTTCATTGTGTGATCTGAGCTGAAGCTCTTCCACTTGGTGGGGAGAGCAGGAGCTGCCAGGGTGCTGGTACCCTGCTCCTTCTGTATCTGTGCGGTCCCAGCCCTGGTTTGTCCCACGATTTGTCATAACAAATTGCACGTACGGATGTTGAAAAGTAGCAAAAGAACCGATAAAATATGCACCCAGTATAAATTCATGAGCAAGGTAATGCAATAGGAACCTTCCAACACAAGGGTTATTTTCTACTTGCCTTTTTAATTTGAAATATTCAGAGCAGTTTGAGAGTTTTGACGTGTAATAAAATCCTGACCTGTTTTCCACCAAATTGCAATTGTACAGCCTTGGCTTAATAATATATTGCCATCTGGAATCGAGTCAAAGTAAATCCACATACATTATATAATTTGAATTGGTTTATACAAGGAGAAGGGGATAAAATATTTTAAGCCTTTTAAATAAGGGATAAGTGCAATACTGGGAATTTGTTAATATTATCTCATACTAAATTTTAAAATGCATTTCCAGATGCAGTGTTTAAAGATGAGGCTGTCTATTTGATGGGATCATTTGCTTTCATGTGTCTGGGAGTTGTAATTGGTAGGGATGCCAATAGACTGTTATCCTGTGGTTGGATATTACTGTGATCAGATGCTGTTGTGATGAGCTTGGTGGATATACCCGGATGAACAGGGGGAGAGCTCTTTCTCCCAGCCAGAAAAGGAAGCAAATAAATGATTTGCCAGAGTGAACAGAAATAGTTGTTGTTTAAAGCCTAGGCTCTCCTATACTATATACTATTACTATAGTAATATACTCATTTATTCACAAAAGTTAGTCAAGAACTCCTTTCATCAGTATTATTTACTAGCCTGGAGAGAGTTGTCCAAGCTTTTTTACTTTAATAGGAGAAAGTTAATTTATTGACATTTTAAAGCATATTGGCTACTTTGGGGAGGCTAGAGGGAACTACATAGGTTGCCAGTGCAGTTCCAGGGCTCAGATTCTTGGGTACTCTCCAGAAAGTTGCCATGCGGCTCAGAGGTGATCTCACACTTTATTTTGCAATCTCAGAGCAATGTAAGCCTCAGTTGCTGCCTCCCAAAGTTTTTTTCACCCTCTATGGAATGAGGCTGGGCTGTCTTACAAATGTACAGGTACATAAATCATATCTTAACTGACATTTCAACAGCGCTTCAAGAAGAGGAACTGGGTATTACTGGAGCCCTGCAGAGCCGCTCGCATGCAGCGGTGTCACGCAGCACTGTCACGGGACGGACAGGAACACGGATGTGCTGTGCTGTGCCCTCACAGCTCGTGTTGCAACCGCTCCAGCTACTGAGCCCTGGGCGCCAGCGCAGCCAGCGTGACGTTTTCTAGGATAATATTTTCAGGTGTCTCAGTGTGAAGGTTTTCTTATGTCATCACTCCAATTCCAGAGTCCAGGGCATAGCATAAGGAGACCAAACCTCTCATCTTAGTGACTTGTAGATACATATATGTATTATATATATATAACTTCATGCTTTTGGAACAGTATCCCTGAAGTGACTGGGGTGCAAGGTGGCAGTACTGCCATGTGGAATGAAGTTCAGGGATTTTGCAGCAGTAAGCGCAATACAGAAGTTAAATTAAAAATAGATCAACTAAAAATATACTGTATGTCAACAAGTCTTGTGTATGAGCCTGAAACATGACACATTGTCAGTCATTAGCCTCCCAAATCAATCAAGAGGCCTTGTGCCACAGTAGCCCTGACAATGAGTAAAAGGAATAGCGCTTCTCACCTGTTGCTGCCATAAATGCAGTCCAGCCAAATAGTGACTGGAAATTGTTTCCACATGATGACATGTGGCCGGTTTGAGATGAGCTGGTGTCACAAAAGCCCCCTCTCTCTATAGCTGGCATGTAGACAGTTGTCAGGCACAGGACAAAGGCCAAAGAATAGGCTTTTAAGACTATTTTTACTCTATTTTAAGCAGGTTTTTTTATGCTGTCATTGCCATATGCATTGCCACATTTGAGGTCATGACATGATTTGGCTAAAATCTCAGTGTTATGGTTTGTGCTGCCCTTGTTCTTTCCCCAAGGAGACAATTGCATCTGCAGCATATGGGGTTTTTGGACAGAATTGTTCTTTCACAACTACTGCTGCTGTAGAATTGTGTTGGCAAGGACAAGAGGGTGGCATTGTTTGTGACAGTTCTTAGCAGAAGTGATGATCCAAAGATTAATTTAAGCTGTGTGTGAAGGACACTGTTTTAATGGGAATTCTCTGGGATCATATGTAATTCACCTGAGCTTATTTTAAAAGTATATAGAGCCGTATTACCAAATCCTTCACTGACATGCAAACTCTTCCTACCACACGGATTGATGTACAATGCAATGTTATGTATGGGAGGTGGCCACCGGTTTTCATTAGATGCAGGAGGACCTGGCACACTGAGGTTCACAGTCAATAGCTCAAGGCAAAGGAGCTGCAGAAAGAGTCATCAAGGAGATGATCAGTACATTATGGATCGTTAATTTAATAACTTTGCACAGTTAAGAAATATATGTTAATATATCAACACAGAAAGATAAAGATAAAAAACACATGATGCTGAATATTAATTGTCTTGGCTTGAATCTTACATAATACATACAGAATTTAAAGTCAATGTAATTACCTATGCTACTAATTTAATTAGCATTCATTTAGAAGAAAACATCCTTTGGCATCTGACAGCATTTAAACTTTGTGTTGCTGGTTCAGAAATAGCTACCAGGAAAAAAAACAAGTCCGCTTAGGGAATGTCTGAAAAATTCAAAAATATTTTGAAATTAAACTATTTCCTGTATTTTCTTCCCATGTATATGCTCATATAAAAATAAACATTGGGATTTTAGAATTCTCATTTTGCATGAATAACATATTAGATTATAATATTAGTATTAGAACATACTTGAATCAATTAGCAGCAGCATCGGTTTCTCTGGAGAGGAAAAAGTAAGTGAATTTGTGCTGCTTTTGGGGTTTTAGTATGTTCTAAACTATTGCTGGCAGTTGATGTTTGTAACTATCCGTGTAACACCTGGAATATTTTGACTTCAATACGATTGGTGATTTTGTAACCTGGAAAACTTGATGACTAGTTCAGAGTATCTGCTGAACTAGCAAAGGCATTGGTGGTCAGATAAAAATAAATGAATAATTCTGAGGTACACTCAGAAAACAGGAACTTCTTGTTAGCTGCCAATAATATAATCTAGTATAGCTTATTATACTCCCAGAAGGGTTGTTTTCTTCCACACACTGAATACAGCCCATATGCAATCTCTCCATGGAGTTTGCTTTAAATTTAAACTTCAAGATAACTTATTAAAAGGCTATTTTTAGAGATTATTCCCCTATAAAAATCTTCAAAAGTACCTTCTTTTCCTTTTTGTCCTAGCCTTTGGGCTTTTCTGTGTGCCCTTTTCCTTGCAGCATGATTTTAAAGCACTTAAGCAGTTACAGAAGGTCACGTGCACTTTGAGGTTTAAATAGCTTATTTCAGTTTAGTATAAATGAAACAAGAGTAACCTGAATCTGAGGAAAGCCTTTTACTGAACTAACAATTTCTGCGTTTTGCAGCAATTAACTTAAACTAGGGTAATTAAAGTGGTGAGTTTCTGTGTCTAAGTAAGGCCTTGCAAAAATGACCATTGGCCTTTTATGTTTTGGATGAGGATTTTATAAACCCATCTGCCTTCGCTGGCAAGGTAAAGCCAAATTACTCTGCTTCTCTAGTCTGTGCCACTGCTACCACTTTCGTTAGCATCATTAATATTTACTTGATTGCATATAAATGCATAGAGCAAAGTAGAATAACTATTTAAAAAATGTAAATTTTTTTTGGTAGGAGAAGTGTATTCAAATCTATTTCCCTTACCAAATGTGTAGTCTTATGCAGGATCTTGCTGCCCCTCGGGCTGAGATGTAGAAGTGGAAAACAGAGAAGGCTGCTGGAGCAAAGGCTGCGGAAGGGCTGCCAGAGCAGCCTGGCAAAAGAGAGGAACCGCAGCTTGCTGCAGGCTGGGCTGGAGCTCGGAAAGCAGAACATGTGCAGTCCCTGCTCAATGGCAGTGAGTGTCTTACACCTCCGCTCTCTGAAGCGACTACTAAGTGGTTATCTTAGTTTTATTAAGTTATCTCTGAGTTAAATTGCTTGTTAAAAGGTTGGCATTGCAATGAAAGCATGCAAAATGCTATCATTGTGTGTGTCCCATATGTATGACCATGTGCAGCATTACTCTGAATGTGCTAGTAGAAAAGCATATGTAAATGGTAAAAATAGCAAAAAATAACACCAATTTTGGCAAAATTTTACTTGTGACATCCTTTGTCATCTGGGGTGCATTGCAAAACATGCTGATTCTTTGAGGAAAGACAGATGAGTTCTGTCTTTTATTCTTTGCTCCATAAAAACAAGGGAGGACTTAAGAGAAGTGGTGTTACAGAAATGTGGCTCATGGAAACATTTTCCAAGGCAGGGTTGTTGCAGAGAGAGCTGTCTACCAAATGCTGGTTAAATTGGGACCTTTTCTCACGTGGTGATTATTTTAAATCATTTTCTGATGTCTGTGACTATGATATCATTAAGAGAATGGAAAAGGAACATTTCTCAAGTTTTTAAGAAACAAAACCTTGCTAGGAGTGTATATCTGTGTGTATAGGTGGGTGAGAGAGGAAGGGAGAACTGGTTCTTTATTTTCCTTCTGTAGGCTCTGTATCCTAAGAGGGAGGTTTGTGTCCAAAAATCCAGGACTAAATAATATTTCTCCTATGTAAATAACATGTAATACAATTCATTATAGAAATACTTAATTTGTATCTTTTTTAATCATTCAGATCTATTTTTTCCAAACACTCTGTACGCCTGAGACTCACCGCTGGCTGCCTGAGACTGTAGGAAGGGGTTGCCATCTGCTGGCAACCACCCACCCCGGCCCGGAGGGGGAGTGCACAGGCTGATGCAGCCGTCCTAGGTGTGACTCGGCAGGAGAGAAGATTTTGGGTAGTGGGACCTGACTCATGAAGTCCTGGAGAAGTTGGATGATTTACTGTGATCCCAACAGTTCAGTCTAACCTGAGCAGTAACAAATATCATGAGTCTTGTGTACCATGGACAAAGTGAGGGGAGAAGATGTAGGCAGGTGTGTGGCTCATGCTTAGGAAACAGCCTGAACCTGTTGCAGGAGCCAGATTTAACTGGTGCATATGATCTATGGCTGCTCTGGAGAAGAGGAGGCTAATTGTTGACCCCCGTTTTTGTGATTCAAGAACAGAACTGGCTTCTGAGGCGCAGAAAGTAAAAACCAGCAAATTCTGGGAGCTCAGTCTGGGGCAAAATATGTTCTCAGTAAAGAACCTACAGAAATGAGAAAGGCGGGGGAGGATTAATGTCAAATGAACACCAAAATCTGTGTTTCTACCTGTAGCTATTGCTCCCAATTACTCAAGTGATGTAAGCAGTAGCCAAAATGCCAGTGCTCAATCACTTTTTAGCATCTCTTGGCTTGTCCACACAGGTACCGCAGGCTGGGGACAGCGAGGTTCAGGTGCCCTGCTTAGTTTCCTGTTACTGTAGTAGGAGTCATTTGAATAGGGGCAAAGACACCCCAGAGTGAGGAAACACTCAGCTTTTTCAAAACCCCAAAGCACTAAATATATCTTTCCTGAGAAAAGTTTTAAGTACAGCATATTTAGTTTCTTAAAAAAACCCAACAAACAAACAAACAAACCCCCAAAAAACAACCCACCCTTTTTTCTGTGGATATAGCTTGTGCCTCAGTTGACTGATGCAGTAGAGCATCTTCTGGGTTTCCTCTAAATCTGAAGTTGCCCCATCTGTCGCAAGAGGGTACTGCAGCACAAGTGTAGGAGCTGCTGTTCTTCACACTACCTTTTCTTTAAGGACTTGGTGTTTACAGTACGTATCTAGCTAGTAAAGCTGGCTGTGTTCTTACAAATAAGATACTTTTTTTGATCTGTGCGTGGAAGTGTCAATTTTTGAATGTTTTTGCGAACCAATTCTGGTTGGATAAAACTTGGTAACATTTTAATGCATTTTCAAGGCTGGCAAAGCTTTTTTGAATTAAGTGATTTGTTCTGGTAGTTTTTAAAACGCATATTTTCCCCAGCACAGAGGATTCATTTAAAAAGGAAAATATAAGCTATAGAAAAGGAAAGGAACAAAGATCCATCTGATGTTCTCCCACAAGTAGACGGACTGCAAAAGGAGGGGTCATCTCCACCGAGGTATAGAATCCAGGCAAACTTATGCCAGTCACCTGGAAAAGGAGGGAGAAAATGCCTGGATTAGCTGCCTACAAAACGCAGTGGAACACTGAACCAGTCCCTCCAGGAGGACAGTGTCAAATCTTGCATTGATATCATGCAGATTCAGCTCGCATTCAGAAGTGGTAAGTTTACTGTGTGCGGAGCTCTCTACCACTCATATAAATGCTGTTTCCTTACATCTGAGTCTCAGCTGGTACAGTTCGCTGTATCTCTGCTGACCTTAGTATGTTTTTGCTTTATCAGAAGTTGTTTTCTTCTGGTCTTGAATTTTGTCCCCTTTCACTAACTGCCAACCTTGCCGAGGCTTGCTTTTTCCAGTTTTTAAGAAAAGGGAATTCTCTCATGTACAGATAAAAGCAAGATACCTGTAGGTATTTCTGCTGGGGAAGGTGCAGTTTAGGGTGGGTGACTTTCGGGCACAAATTCCAGGGCTGGCTTATACTCGGTTGTGTTGTAGTTTTCTAAAGCATGGGAAAATGTAGAATAAAAGATTCTGAAGAAATCCTTCATTTTGCTCTAAAGAGGACATTAAAACAATCTTGCTCCATTTTATCTAGTGTTTATGGTTAACTGGAATGGTCAGATCAAGAAATACACTATTTAAATCTTAGATAAACACAGAATTTTAGAAAGTCTTTCACAATTTATGTTAATGAATATATCCTTTTTTCTTTAGCCAGTTTGTGCTTTGCCATTGTATTCCTTGCTGGCATGATCTAATGTTCTTTTGGAGGACACAGTAAGATCAAACAAAAATGTTTTCAGCCTGTGTATGACTTTGCTCGGAACATGAGCTGAAATCATACAAGCCAGCATTTGTTTTTAATGCAATATCTTCAGATAAGTAAGTTGGTTTCAACCAGGAAATTCAGGGCTGAACCAACAACTGGAACGCTCATCACAGCTGAGCAGTTCAGTTATTTGTTTTTCAGGAGTTAGGGGAACAACCAAAACTGTCATTTAATATACAGCTGATTCCATGTCTTTGGGTACAGCCAGGGCATCATGGTAAAACCCAAGCGCTTGAGAATAATGATCCCCAGTTATGGGGCTGCTATAGGTACCTCTTGTTGGAGTGTCCCACGTTGCTCCTGGCCTCCTGCACTGCTGCCTCCCCACCTCATCCACCCTCTGAAGAAAGCTTTTCCTGCCTATTTGAGTCTGAAATGGTAAAAATGTATCCTGAGCACTAAACTTTAAACTCCACCTGCAATAACAGTCCCTTTACAAGCCAGGGAAAGATGGGAGCGTACGTACTGGGCAAAAGGAGGAGAAATCAGTTGGGAAGCAGCTCATGCAGTCATTCATCCGGCTCACCTTCCCCCACCTCTGCCCTCATGCCACAGGCAATGCCAGGGGAAGGGGGCAGTTCCTGTGCACTCCCTGTTTTGCCCTTGGGCACAGGGGAGGTGGCTGGAGCTGGGGACTGGCCCTAGCAGGGGGAGCACTGTGCGTGCAGGTTTCTCCAAGCAAGTCAGACATGGAGTTCCTCATTTCTGCTCTGTCCTTGCAACCATCAATTAAATGCTAGTCTTTAGGATGGGGATTGGAACGAATTTTCCAAAAATAGTGAAAATGGCATTGTGTGCCTCGTTTTCTTTTTGCCTGGTACCCTACCTCCAGCAGATCTGAAGCCAGAGGAAGCTTTTCAGACCACTGTTAGTGGAAGGCTGGAGGATGAAGGGTCTTGAACACAGTTGGCTGCTTGAAGATAGGTCACGGCCACAACCACTGCAAAACAGTACAGGGTCTGTCCTTGTATTGGGGGTGGCTGGGGGCTCCTCTCACCTGCTTGCCAGCAGAATGGAGCAGTGGCAGAGGTTATGACTCTGGCACCTGGCCACTGCCAAACATGCCTCCCCGCACCTGCACCAAGGCCTCTTCCTTAAGCTGTTTGCTGCATATAGGGTGCACTGCAGGTTAACTTTTCTTATCCAAAGAAATGGAATGGAATAATTATAAACTTCATGTTTTTGTGATAGCAGAAAAATCCCATGGAAAATGCAGCATGGTAAGGCTGGAATTTTAACTTGGGCTTAGCAGCTTGGTCACGAAGTTAAGATTCAGTGCAAATCCAAGCGACACATTAAATGCCTTTAAATTGTGAGGAAAATGCCAATTTTTCTTCAGCTGTCACAGTAAAAGCCACACCAACAGGTTACACTAATGTATACATCATAAAATACATCCTCCAGGAAGCTGACATTTCCCAAATCATAAATCCCATGGTGATTTATGGTGTATGATGGGATGGGTTTCCTTCCTGAATAATAACCACTAGAGAGGAAGAAATTCGGTGAAGTTTTTATATGAAATATCTGAAACTTGTCCTGTCGCTGACCCTGAGCTTGGGCAGCTTTGGTTGCTGAGCTATTCCTGGGAGGTGTTTAGTTTCCTGCGTGCCCTTCAGTTCAGCAGCAGGCGAAGGTGCGCAGCATTTGGTTGGACAGGGCTCCAGAGCTGCTTTCCGTCTCCAAATATCTGTGGTTAAGTATGCCCGGCTCTTTGTTCACATGCTGCCGTCCCCACCACGTGCCGCAGGGTGGGCAGTTGCCCGCAGTCTTGGCAGGCTGTGCGGAATAGGCTGGAAACCTTGGTCAGGCTGCGGTGCTCACTGAGACCTCGGCCACTGAAGTGGCAGCTTTGAAATCTGGCATTGCCTTGCATGACATGGTTTTGTAGTGCAGCTCGCCTTCCAGTCGTCTAAAGCTCAGTACTAAGAAATCCAGCTGAGACGGTTTCTCATAAATTATGTCAGGCAGATTTATTCACAGCAATTATTCCCGTGCCAGCTAGAAAGGTGTTTACCAATCACTCAGCAGCCATTGAAATGAACCTATACAAAGACAAACCCCACATCATTACCGACATTATTTTTAGACACCAGTGGGGAACTAATCCAGAAATGACATTGCACACATAGATGTCTACACTGATAGTGCCATTTCTCTGTTATATTTACAGGTTTTTTAATCAGATCTCTCAGCATTCAGCTGAAGTGCTCTGCCAAGAGAAATGACGCGTATACCCCGAGCCCTAGGAAATAGTGTGTGGAATTAAATATTTAGTAGCTTAATAAATGGAATTTTTCAGGTCTTCAGTTGCATAGTTATCAAATCAACAATCAGTCTTTATTTTCATGATGCAAATGTGAATGGAAGTAATCTCTAGCAATTTTTAAGGGAGCTTTCAAATGCTAAGATTGGTGTGACTAATAAAATGCATCTCAGTAGACAAATTTTCCCCACACAGATCTATTTTGTGAATGCAATAATCTGATACTTTCTCACATGTTAGTCTGCAGGTCACAAGAGAGTATGGCAAAGTAATAAAACAATTCAAGGCATATAAAATGGCTTTTGATTTACTAGTAAGTCAGGGGTTTTTTAAAGGAAAAAGCTCAATTGAAAGAAATGTGATTTTAAAAAAATTAATACCAGTGTTACAAAGCTATACAGATTTTACTACTTGGAGCATTCCTTTTGTGAAGATTAGTTGATATGTCCCTCTAATCTAATACAAAGCAGCGTAGCCTACAGTTACTTATATGAATCGTATAGGATTTGTAAAACTGAAAGCATTTCTTTGCCAATCTACTGAATGCTGCATGTAGACTTTCAGACATTAGAAGCATGGCTAACAAATATAAATTTGACATTCTAATATTTGATATCTAGGTACTGGTGAAACTGTGAAGATTAGAATGTACTCTAAACATATTAGCTAGTTAAACAGTAAGTGCTGCCAATTTTCTTTGCAAAATGGGTGGTATTTTAATGAGGTGTTCTGACAGTTGCTTCCCAAACATCAGATACTAAATCACTCAGATTCAGCAGAAGTCACATAGCAAATGCATGTGGTGTTGTTACCAAGCGGTTGATATTTGCTTTCC
>NW_008824056.1:2796882-2809245 GCF_000699105.1 Pygoscelis adeliae
CACTGGTCAAGAAAGCAGCACCAAGTCAGGGAAAGGAAACCCAAAGCTCATGAAGCTGAGATGTTTATCTGTGACTGATCTCTGAACAAGCACAGCCTATATTTCTGTTTATCGTAATACCCCTTGTATACAAACACAGGAGAGTGGGTGGGTTGAGAGATGCGGAGATGCTGTAATTTCTGATGTTAGATCTGTGCCCATTATTGTTACAGGAAAACAAGTTACCAACAACATGTTGTGGCAATGTATCCATCGGCCTTGTGGCCCTGGTGTTAGGTTAGCCAGCTGGAAAGCTCCTATATAACCAGTCTACCTGTTGAAGAGCTGTACAGATATATTTCTACTAGTGTTGGCTTGATTCCTCTTGTTTTCTTTTGGATTGGACTCTGGCTTTAATCGCCCCCTTGCCCGTTAACTTTTCACAAGCACTCAGCTGTCGGTCCCCTCAGTGCTCGCGGGCAGATGCTGCAGGTCCTGTGTTTCATGTGGCAAAGGTGCCCGCTGATGCAGCAGCACTGACTGGTCCCGAGGTCTTCCCTGACGGTTTTGGTGCAGAATCAGTTAAATGGCTTGGACGAGGATGGCGCCAGTTCTTTCAAACCATGGCAGGCTCATGCAACTCCTTTCTATGCCTGAAGGAATAGTCAAAAGAGAGCCATCAGTGGAATAATGCACTTTGTATTTGTAATATGAGGTGGGATACTTTTGAAAACAGCCAGGGGCGTTGTTCCTTCCAACCCTTCACCAAAGCTTTGGCACAAAAACAGTCAAGGAGCCTGCAGAGGGTTCTCACCACTCCCCGTGGCCAGCGGCGTGTGCGGCCACGCGGGGGAACAGCGGGAGTTCGTGAACGACGGCATTCATGACTTCCAGCCAGCCAATGAATCCAACCGCAGCCTCTGCTTTTTTTTTTTCTTTTGGCAAAGTCCACGTGGATCTGAAGAAGAGAGAATTTAATATTTTTGAAAACATCAGTACTGTTTTTCCCCTTAAAATTGCTTTCTCTTCCGGAAAGGCTTACAGCACTGCTGGCTTACTCAGTCCCTCCTCCTGATTTTGGCCCTAATTCACTTAAAGCACTGAAGGCATTTAAAGTGCATTCCTAGCTTTGAGCAGTTAATGGGGCTGAAGTCAACGAGGCTGCTCAAAAGACTGCTTTAAGTGAGACAAATCTGTTTGAGTACCTCAGTAAGCTGAAGGCTAAAAAAGAGATCTCATTTCTGACCACAGCTAACCATCCCAGTCTAACTCTGAATATTGAGTATTTCATCATCCCAGCACAAACACAGAGGAAAAAACATACACAAATTATAATGTAATTTGAAACACAAAAATGAGGGAATTGTTTTTTCTTGTGCGTTGTTCTTCAGCAGGCAAAAACGTAGATGCCTTTTGCCACGAATCATTCACTTGAGTTTTTTCTTAAGCATTGTGTACTCTCCTTGTTTTTTATATTTTGAAACTGTCCCCCTGCTTTTATTTTGGCTGTTGGACTGAGATCTATTGTAGAATTTATGTCTGCAGTTCATGTCTCCATTCCAAACAGAAGCTGTGTCGTTTAAAATAATGTCTATATTGTTACACTATTCTTTGCTGCAGTTACAACTTTTATATCCTTAACCTCGTGCTTTAGACTTGCAGAACAATACTCACTATGCTTGCAGCTAAATCAGTGTAGTAGTTAGCAAAACTGTTGTGAACAGCAATGACTCTTTGTCCTTGCTTAAGGCAACTAGGCCTGGAAAGATCCCAATCTGTGAAGGTCAGATTGTCTTGTTAGGAATACATGGTTCCTGGTAGAAATTATTTCCATTAGATCAGATGTATATATATAATTAGCAGAACCAAAACAGATAGGCTTCTTACGGGAACAGCTAAGCAGCCAATCAAGTTATTGTATCAGAGAGGTGTTTTTTTTCAATAAATATATTACACAGAGAACAGAATCATATTTTTTCTTACAAGTTGGACCTTATGCTAAAAAGGCTACTCTATAGCAAAGCTAGATAAAGAATGAAAAGCTTGCGTTTTATTCTTGTGTCTCAAAATGATGTGATGCACTGAATTGTGCATAGAATAATAAAATGTAATATAGCCCTCAGTGTTATTTTACAAGTATACCCATTTTGAATAAGCAGTAGTGAAATCACTTTCCTTACGTGGTACTTGGGGAAAGGCAAGCATTTTTTAAGGAGAACTGTGTTGCTCAAGAATGCAGAGGACTGGCAAAAGCCAGCAGTGGAGACATACTAGGCGTATCCAGTACCAGAAAATTTCAGTACTTGGAGAACTTGCCATTTCAGTTGTTATATTAGCATATCCATTTGATCAAACTCATCTCTAGAAACCAGTGGAAGTCCTTTGACTAGTTTCCCTAGGCAGATGAACGTGATCCTTTATTGTGAAGTACGCGCAGGTCTGGAGATGCTGCAAGTGCTCTCACAACTGCTGGGAAACCGCCAGTGGGAAATTCTAGAAAGTAGCAGGTCCTAGAAATTCTGCTGGTTTTAAGATGATGTTAAAATTTATGAAAAAGATGTTATCACATGATTGCTCTTAATTGGTAGACAGGAGTTTCAGGTCCCAAAAAATCCTTTAAGTCCTGTGCTCCTACTAGAGGAAGTGGGAGTCTGATCCTTCAGCCAGCAGAGTCCATGCTGTCAGCAGAGACTTATTGGTATGGACCTGGTGTTAGTGGGCAGACAAATCTCGATGTTTCTTTTGCATCTGCAGAACTGGAAATAATGTCTCAAAGTACCTGCTTTGAAGTATCTCATCATAGAAACAGAAACACAAGAACCTAAGAGACAGTGAGCACAGACTGACTGAGGAACAGGTTAGTCAAGATATTGACTGCAGAAATTGATGAAAACTTCCTTAGGTGACATGACTTGGCTTCTGTTATTTTTCTGTAATTGTCATCTTAGAATTCATGCCAAACTCAAAAGACCAAAAAATGGGGACTGTTCATAGTATGCAATGAAACCAATCTATCACTGATGTAAACCAACTGTCTTCGGTAAAGTTTTGCCAGAGTCAAATGCTGCTCAATCACATTGTGTATGTTAGCATGGTTTCTAAGATACTGATCACAGCAATACAAATAATTGTATTTAAAATATTCCACTACCATTCATTTTTTTTGTTGTTCATTCCAGATGAAAGTACTCTGCAAATGGACACAAGTCATATAGCCTGGGGCCCACAGTTTCCATTCTTGCATTTAGGGCAAAAAATATTATTCCTGTAAAAATAACCAGACATTTAATTGCATTTCCTTTGGGTATTTTGAAGGCTGTCTCTCCCAGCTGTTTGGTAGGTGTAGCATTGGACATGTATCTGCACCCTTCTGCTCTGCCTCTGCGGTCACAGAGTGGGCAGGGAACTGAGAAGGCATCCCTGGAAAGCAGCTCCTGTGTTCAGGAGCTTTCCTTGGTAGGGACTGGGATTGCATTTCCATTATAACCAATTCTAGTTCTTTCAAAATTAAATACTTGAGTTATGAACCTGCTTTAGAACAAGTTAGATCATGTTGGTATGAAAAGCCAGAATTTTTTCCACCTGGTGCTCTAGAATCTAACTTCGGCTTAATTCCTTTTCTTCAGGCTGTCTGATAGAATAGCTCCAAGGAAGATGTGATCTCCACAGCCATTGTAAGAGAGGAAGCAATTCTGAAGAAAGGTGATAATTGAAATTTATTTTTTCATGTAAACTATTTAATCTTTAATCAACAAGCACATAAGAAAAGGATAATCTCTTTTAGAAGATCTGCATAATGTGTTTCTGAGCACTGTCTTGTCTTCTGGGAGCCCACAACCAATTCCTCTGAACTACACAAACATCCAGACTAGATCTCTTCAAAACATCCTGTGCACCTGTTATGTGGAATGGCTTTTGAATAGCGATTTGTGTCCTTTTCCGTTTCAGAAACACACAGGAAGAATCCCCGTTTCATTTAGTATCTAGGCACAGCTCTGAGATGGGATTATGTACGAGCTTGCTGAACGTCAGAGAAAACGTCCTACCATGCCTGAAAAAAACCATTTGGTTAGGGGCTTTTTGCTAACGTGTGATGCACCTGTGTGTTCCTCTGAATGTTCTGTACAGGACTTAATTTCCCTAATAAACTTCGAGTGGGTTTCTTATGCTTATTGGTCAAAAACGGTGGCCAGGATCACTCCAATGGATCTTTATATGGAGCTCTCCTTTTATGTGAGACAAGCTAGTGCGCAGTTTGTCCTTTTGCTCAAACCTGGCACTCGTCTCCATGTTTTTTCACTTCTGAATTAGAGTTTGCAATGATTTATCCTATTTAGGACAAAATCAGTCTGAGATTATTTTAGGAATGTTCCTCCCTTGAATTTTGTTACCCATTACCCACAGGAGTAATGAAAACCTGTGACTGTACACTGTAACCTTTCAGAGGGAAGATGCTAAATGTACCTCTGTCCTTTGTGGAGTACAAGATACCTGTTGATGCTTAGCAAGTAACTAATAACTATAGAAATACATATACAAGTATTACTGAATAGGACTTGGCTTGGTTTTTTGATAGGAGAGGGACGAGAGAAGATGTGGGAGACTAAGAATGAATCCCTGTCATGCTCTAAATATGTGGATGCACATAAATATTACATGAACTTATCATGTGGTGTTTCATGGCTGTAAAGAGACCGTAAAGCAGTTTTTGCCCTTGTTTCTCTCCTTCTTCAAAAAATGACCCCTCTTTATTCAGCTTTCTCTGAAACAGATGTGCAGTTGCAGGAAGAGGAAGAGGTAACCTTGAATCCCTTGAACTCCTGCCTTTTTAGACAATTGAAAGGATATAGCCAAAAACTGGCATCAGTGAGCAAGGCAGCTGCAGCACATTCCAAATATTGCTCTATTTAAAGCATCCCAAGGCTCACAAGAACAACTGCAGAGGCAAACCTTAAAACTTGCCGATAAAACCGGCAGAGGGAGGAATGGCAGAACCAGGTAAGATGCACAGTTAAATGTGAATGTAACAATGTATTCTTAAAATTCATAAATCTGAGCAATGTAACGTGAAAATACTTAGCTATTTGTATTCTTGTATGATACACTATATATTTTACTTTTCAGTAAGAAAGTGTACTCGGTTTAAAAGCTAATTCTATTAACAGTAATGAGTTTGAAGTAGCTTGGGTTCCTCTTGTATTTTTGAATCCTACCAGTTTTGTTTTCTTTAGTTTTTTTGTAGCTGTGATTTTAAGTTAACTAACATAATTAAAAGGAACTATGTAAAATGAGTTATGTTTGACAGTGTTTTAAATATACTGTCTGTGTAGCTGAAATCTGAGTGTAATGCTAGGTGAACATATAATTTAGATTTTAACCCCACAAAGCCCAAGTGGCAGAGCAAAATCAAATTTTAATAACGACCTTTTCATTATAAGCACGTTTCCACTTTCTCCAAGGAAAAAAAGTCATTTTATAAAAATGTGTTTTATATTCATTGTCATTTTCTGTTTACTTCACTGTAAGAGCTTTGGATGGTGAAATGACTGCAAGTCTTAATATGGTGTTAGCTGTGTACACAGTTATTCAGGTGTAGTACTTTTCCTTGTAAAAATAACCTTTTTATACATCTGAATAGCTATATTAAAAGTTTTTAAAGACGTTTATCTCCCTTTTTTTGCATCATTACTGCTGGTATCTAAGAAGGGTAGTGGAATTCTACTAAACTCAGATACAACACCATACTGAATGCTGTTTCTTAATTTTAGTTTTCATTGATATCCACAGAAATTATACTGATACTGGTATTCCACTAGGAATTAGTCCTTAACCATATTTTGCATTGGTAGGATGTGTATTGTTATTTGTGTTTAAATTAAAAAAAAAAAAAAGCAATGTGGCCATAATCACTCAGACGGACCAGGCTGGCACCAGCACCAGCCCTGGGGTGGCAGCGGGAGTCGCAACGCCCGGGCAGCTGGGCTTGACTGCCTCCTGCCCCCACAAGCCTCCAGCCCGGCCCCTGCACGCCCTGCGCAGGGGGACAAACGCCTCCCTGGAAATGCTAGGGAGCAGATGAGAAATGTTGGGCAACCTTGCTGAAATGAATTAACTGCAGGGTTCGCATGATTTTTAAATATGAAGCTGGCAAATGCCATCAACACAAAAGCCTGTCCACATCAGTTCTGTGGTTAAATTAGATTTTGGAGCACCACAGCCTCTATTGGCAGTGCACAAGGAACATGGAAAAACTTGTCTGTTGGGGCTGGCAGCTGGGAGATGCAGGAGATGTGGCCCTCTGGGCATGCCCACACATTCCCCCCTAGTTTGCTGACCAGTGTGGTGTTCAAACTGCCATCCCAATGACAGGTTAGTGGTTTGGTTGTGTGTGTGCATGTGTAGCCTATATGAGACAAAATACAAAGAAAACTTAACGTGAAATTCTGAGGCATTTTGGAGTAGGGAACATACGACTGCGAGTTTGAGCTTGACAGGCTTAGGTAGGGAAACATTCCCTTCTTTACCTGCCAAACCTCTGCCTCTTTAAAGTAAGTGGGAGTGTTTCCACCTGGTATCTTGGGGCGCCCTTGTCCCTGCGGTCAGGCCCAGGCATTTCAGGGGAGAAGGCAGCTCAGTGAGACCACAGGCATCATTTTTCTCGTGGTAGTTGGTAGGAGTTTTGACCAACTACAGATGGCAAAACCAAGCTAACTTATGGTTTTGGATAAAAGGTAAACCCCACAAAAAAAGAAGATAGCAATCAGATGAAGTTTATCAGTGTATTTAGGCTGTATTTAGCTTGGAAGCCTGTGCTGCTGTATCCTGTAGTTGAGGGATCCTTGGCTTCACTGTGGTACTTAGGCATCCCATGGTGGACAATTCGTAGGGCTTCCGACCTGCAGAAGCGCAGAGCTCGGGAGTCTGTTTATTACATGCAGAGGAACCCTGCTGTAGCACAGCGAAAGTGCTGTGTGTTTGCTGCTCTGACCAGCCTCTCTCTGTTTATTTTGAGATAAATTCATGTTTGAAGTAGAGAAAAATTACTGTAACGGGGAAAAAAGAAAGTAATTTGTAGCTAGAACGCCAACTTACATACGCTGGTCACAGTAAGATTCCTTTATTCTAGCTGCCATCCAGAATTGGCCTTTTGATTTCAGCAGGCTCTGGCTCAAACCCCAGAAGCCAGAGTTTGTTTCCTTGGACTGTTTGAAAGCAATGCTTGTGACTGCAATAACCCACGTTTCTCTCAGTATTCTGCTTTCACGTGCATTCATTTAAATGGTGATTATAATGAAACTTCATGTTTTAGGGTTTTAGCTGGTTACCTGCAGGTGTCAGTAAAGATTTCTTTCTTTCCAAAACACAGTTGCTTAGAATTATTCTGTTCCTCTGTTGCTAGTCCCTCCCGACCCCATCTCCACCTCAGAAAGCAGAAAATGGAAAGCAGACAATGCAGATGCTCTCCTTCTGGCTGTTGGTGCGCACAGCCTTGCTCCACGGTGAGGGTAATAGTGATTCTCAGATCTAGACTCAGGATAGTTTTCCCTTGGACCAAATATTGGGACCTTGGAGTTTGTAACCTTCTTCTGAGGCCTTGCAAATGGGTTACCTGCTCGGACATCTCACCTGGCCAAGCCCAAGCCTTGTGCATATCTCGCACTTCAGTCTCTTCTGCTTGTGGCGTAAAATATAGTCTTCCAAGCAGTTACTTTACTCTAACTCAAGTCTTGAGGTATCTGTCCTGTGACATATAGGAGATTAGAGCAAATGATCTCATGGTCATTTCTGTTCTTAAACTATGAAACACAAGTACTCCCAATGGCTCCCATGAAACTCTATCCCTTGGAGCCAGCTGCTTGCTGCCTCATGACAAATGCTGGGCACAGCATTCCGATGATCCATCGGGACTTGCCTGCCTCTCTCCTACCTTACTGCATTTTAACTGGATCTCATATAACAAAACACCATATTCAGTAGATACAATGGTAACTCAGCAGAGCTCTGTCAAAACTCTTCCATGTACCCCAGCAGGATCCAGCCCTTTATTTGTAATTGGATCTTCAGAAAAAATGGCAAGTAAAGCAAAATGATTCCCAACAGAAGTAGCTTTACCTTACAAAGCGTCAAAGGAATAACAGTCTTTAAATGAAACAGGTAAGGGACTCCCCTGTGGCACAAGGACACCCAGTTTCAGAGCAGAATTTTATCTTTTTGCTGTGTGGTTGCTTATCTCTTTTATATTTTTATGGCAGCACATGCAGATTTTCTATCTATATATTCTCTCTTTCCTTCTCAGTAGATACACCGTGCAATATCACGGTGAGACATGTTTGTGTTGTGCATAGCTTTAAAGGAGCAATGTGGAAAACCTTAAATTATTGAGCATCCTTCCAAAGTCTGTCTGCTTGATCTAAACTGTGCAAGGTGTTGTGAGTAGTTTTACATTATTAATCCCTTCAAAAACCTGGAAATCTTTTAACTGCAGAAAGATGTGCTTTAAAATGTTGTAATATATTGGTAAGTAATATGATCTCAAAGGTTGATATGCTGCTTTCTGGCAAGCTTCTGCTATTTGCAGGAAACTGATAGAAGGGTCTTTTGAAATTCTGGTGCTGTATAGAAACATATTTATATAAGCGCTAGTCCTGCTTTCTGCATGCTCCTTGTAGAACCACCGCCTGCATTGGACACCACGTCTCCATGTAAATTTTTAGCTTGTTCTAGTACTCGTGGGCGATACAGGCAAGATGTCACATTTTTGTGCCTGGCCCAACTCAGCCAGGCAGGTGGTACATTCACATTGGAAACTCTTACGTTATTTTCTTACTTGAAGGTGGGGAACACCCTCGAAGTGGATAATTACATCAACCTTAACTACCCTGTATCGCTGTAGTGACAGGATAGGAGAGGGCTAAGTCAGGCACCATGCACAGAAGGCACAGAGATGAGCTGTGAGTCCCTGATGCACAGCCACTGGCAAACATCCCTTTGGGGTGTGGGAACTCATACAGCATCCCCTCATTGCAGCCCCAAGCAGATTAACTTTAAATGGGTGCAATGTTAAATAATCACTGTATTTTTGATTTACTGTTGCCAGCCTAATGAGACTTCTAGAAGGTGCTGTAAGTGTCAGGGATTGAATCCTGTATCTGCCAGGACAGCTTCTATCAATAAAGTCCAGTACAGATGTTCTCCTGATGACCTATGGAGACCAAGGACAGACCCGTGCTTGTCTCCTCCCTGTACCCTGCTGCTTTTGGAAGTGCTAAGCCTTGTACATATCTGATTGCAGAGGCCATAGCATGGAAACCTCTTTGGGCTTTTGCTATGTATTCTCATTAGAAGGCCTGCCAAAATATGGTGACTCCAGGCTAAAAATAGCAATCATAGATAATGTGGCCCAAGCTCACAGGTATCTTTTTGCTCTGGGATAATCATGGTTTTGATATGTTTAATTTAGTGAATTCAGCATCAATGTAATGTGGCCTTTCTGAAAAAGATCGTCTTTTCTCTTTCAGCCCAAGTCCCGCTTTCACGTCTCGTTGTACCTATACTCCTTGCAGTTGGCTGGATAGTGGGTTGTGCCCTAATGGTTTACATTGTCTTCTCTTGATGGAAGTAAGTGACTTGTACAGTATCATATACCATCCATGTTTTCTCTGGTTTGCACTGCCACCTTTTTCAACGTAATTGTTTTTGTCTTGCAGGACAGAAGAATTTACAATTATGTTGATTAGAAGAACCTGGAAGTTAAATTGAAAATTTTAATTACTAAAATATGTATGAAATGAGTTATTTTTAATATCAATGCTGTAAACATGGTGTACAGTTTTTATCCACAACAAAGGTGTGAAATGCTAATTAGAGCATTAGGAAGAATCATCAAACCAATTTCCCAGTTTTCCAATGGTTTGTAATTGAGCGAGTAGTTTTTGGAGTCCAGTGGTAGGTCAGATACCTGCCTGTTCTGCAGCCTGCGTTGTTGTCGCCACCTTGAATTTAAGCAGTTTTGGAAACAGTATTCCTAGAGTTAGTGACACAGTGGTGGACAAAAAAGTGAGTTAAGTTCATCTGTGAGATGTGCTGAGCTGGGGAAGAAGTATCTCAATGTATCTGGGAAAGTTTTAAGTGAGTTAAGACTTTTTTTAAGTTTTGTAGTGAAAAATAAATTATTAAATTTAAAATGTTGTGGTGGTACACTTTCCCTGTCCCAAGATCTGAAGTGTTAGTGTCTAAATAAATTTTCCAAAGCTACATTATCTTCCTTTTTTTAAAAAAGCAAACAGTCATGCAAGCATACTAATACATAAATCAAAAGAAGTCCTTTAGGAAATGAAAGACAGGGAAAGTTACCTGGAAGAAATGCATCCTAAAATGTATGACTTGGACCTTCTAAATCCTAAAACGTTTGTTTTATATTTAATAGTATGTAGATAAATACCAAATTAACTGCTGGTCTCTTCTGTTTACATGATGTTCAGGGCCCAATTTTGTATTTACCCATTGGCAACCAATCCAGTTCTTGTCAAATTAAATGCCACTGGGCTCGGCGGGCACTGAACTGGATCGAGACCATGTGGAATTCCAGCTGTCTTTTCTGGCATGCCGGCAGCCCTCCTCTGCTGGCATCAGCCAGAGTGCAATCCAGGCCTGTTAGAGAACAAAGGTAGAATTCAAAATTAAACTAAATAACTAGTCTGGAAAAAATGCAGTGCAATAGGTGAAAATTCAATTTCTATACCTTGCAGGAACTGTTAAAAAGCACAAATACAGGACAGGGAACTGCTGGCTGGGTAGCAATCAGAAAAGAGCCCTGGGAATTGCCATGTATCACAACCTGAATTCAGGTCAGCAATGTCATAACGTTGATGTGGAATGGGAAACATCTTGGGATGAGTACCAGAAAAATGGCCTGAGAGATGCATGAAATCACCCCCCTGCTCTACCAGCGACAGTAAGGCCTTCCCAGCCTACTGCAACTGGCTTGGGCACCACAGGAACCAGTTGTAGGTGATGGGAAGGAACTCGGGAGAGCAACAAGAGGGAACTGAGGATTGTAATATTTAAAGAGTGAGAAAATGAGCACACTGGAGTGGTTCAGCCTAGGAAAGAGCAGACTGAAGAAAATGTAAGTCTTAAATATATAGGACTTTTTGAAAGAGGAAGGGAATCATCTCTTCTTGGTGATACACAGGGCAAGAAGTAATGAAGAACTAGCAAGTGAGATTCAGGCTGTCCTTATGGTAAAGGCACAGAAGTACTGGAAGAAGTTTTTAGGCATAATAATCAATATTATTCTTGACTACCGGAGGCCTCTGAGAACAGATGGACAAACATTCCTTGGGCATGCTGCAGGAGTAAAGGTGATCCTGCCTTGGTGCCTGAGGGCAACTATTTGACATCTCCTCATGCATGAGCCTCCATGACTGTAAGTACTCCCATGAAATTCTGCGGGACTGTTTACAGAGAATCATAGAATCATTTAGGTTGGAAAAGACCTTCAAGATCATCAAGTCCAACCATAAACCTAGCACTGCCAAGTCCACCACTAAACCATGTCCCTAAGCGCCTCATCTACACGTCTTTTAAATACCTGCAGGGATGGTGACTCAACCACTTCCCTGGGCAGCCTGTTCCAATGCTTTACAACCCTTTCGGTGAAGAAATTTTTTGTAATATCCAATCTAAACCTCCCCTGGCACAACTTGAGGCCATTTCCTCTCATCCTATCGCTTGTTACTTGGAAAAAGAGACAGAACCCACTGATGGTAACAACAGGCAAGTACTACTTCCAACATTAGGCTTTTTGACATACAAGGAAAACATTTTAATGCTGGTTGCAGTGTTAGGAAAAGTCTGTATAACATAGAATGGGAGATGAGCTGCAGATCATGTACACGGCGCGTAGGTAAAGTCGTGCGAAGAAAGGCATTAGTGTTATTAGAGGAATGAGACTGACTAAGGAGGCTAATTTTCAAATAAATGCATTGCATGTCAGTCGTCTCCATCTAACTGTGGACTATGTAGCAGAAAGGGCTGAGCCTTCTGTCACATATTTAATGCTTTAATTTCATATGTTCTTAAAACCTCGTAGATGTTTCCTGAGTCATTAAGAGGAGGAAGAGGCATGAGAGAACTGTTTCTTTAGTTTGATCCAAGGGGCGGGTGGGCTGATTCTCTGAAGCTCCCAGTTTTCGTGCTCGAATGACGGGATGCCATCCAGAGGGACCTGGACAAGCTCAAGAAGTAGGCCCGTGTGAACCTCATGAGGTTTAACAAGGCCAAGTGCAAGGTCCTGCACCTGGGTCTGCACAACCCCCGGTATCAATACAGACTGGGGGATGAAGGGATTGAGAGCAGCCCTGCAGAGAAGGACGTGGGGGT
>NW_008824056.1:2810848-2877728 GCF_000699105.1 Pygoscelis adeliae
AGGAGGTGATCCTTGAATATTACCCAGCTTTCTTGGGCCCCTCTTCCCTCCAGGGCTTTGTCCCATGGCACTCTACCAAGCAGATCCCTGAAGAGGCCAAAGTCTGCTCTCCTGAAGTCCAGGGTAGTGAGCTTGCTGTGTGCCCTCCTCGGTGCCCTAAGGATCTTGAACTCCACCATTTCATGGTCACTGCAGCCTAGGCTGCCCTTGAGCTTCACATTCCCTACCAGCCCCTCCTTGCTGGTGAGAACAAGGTCCAGCATAGCACCTCTCCTCGTTGGCTCCTCTACCACTTGGAGAAGGAAGTTATCATCAGGATAACATAATTCCAGGAACCTCCCGGATTGCTTATGCCCTGCCGTGTTGTTCCTCCAACAGATGTTGGGGTGGTTGAAGTCCCCCATGAGGACCAGGGCTTGTGAGTGTGAGGCTGCTCCTATCTGCCTATAGAGGGCCTCATCTGCTCAGTCTTCCTGGTCAGGTGGCCTGTAGCAGACCCCCACCGTAATATCACCTGTCCCTGCCTTCCCTTTAATTCTGACACATAAGTTCTTGGTCAGCTCCTCATCCATCCCCAGGCAGAGCTCCATGCACTTCAGCTGGTCATTGACATAAAGGGTGACACCCCCTCCTCGTCTCCCCTGCCTTTCCTTCCTAAAAAGCCTGTATCCCTCCATCCCAACACTCCAATCATAGGAGCCACCCCACCACATCTTCGTGATGCCAATAAGGTCGTAGCCCTGCAGGCGTGCGCACGTCTCTAAACTGCTTGCCTTGCAGTCATCTGAAGATATTGTAGTGTTGCCTGAATCAGCCTTGGTATGGTACTCTTATGCCTTTCTTTAGAAACTTGGCCTTACATGACATATCACTGAATATCAAACTTTTTAAATAGCTGCTACCAGCTAAAGAACTTCAAAATTTTTAGTAACAGGCAGGAGTTAATTTCTCGTGAGGCCTGGGAATGTATTTTTAGCCTTATTATGGGGAAAATTTCTTGGAATCTATTGTTATGAAACAGAAACATGTATGTCCTTCAAAAAGAAAACATCAGACTTATTTAAGGTTGGGAGGTCTGTTGTACAGCATAGCATGTCTAGAATTGTGGCTCAGACTCACTGTGGCCTCTTGATTATCTTGTACTAGGGGGTTTGCCTTTTTAAATTATAATTGGAGATAATTATATTCACCCGCTAGATGTGCCTTGAGACCTTCCAGTGACCTGGTCATTTAAACCAGAAGTGATCATCAGGTAATCTGAGCCACTGCATTTTCACAGACAACTTTGAGCTTTTGAGCTCAAAGATTTTTAGACTAAAAAGTTTCAGTTCTCAGAAGACTAAATCATTAATAATTCAATCCCCAGTTGAAGTAGAGAACTGATTGTGGGAGGTATGTCTTGAAGATCCTAGCAAGACATAGGTGTAAGGGAATGTAAAAAAAATCTTAATGACCCTTGATGGGGTTAGATAAAGAAACTATTTTTTGACTCCTGCTCATGCAATTTGGATAATTTTGAGAATGTGAGGAAGGCTCATCAATCAGATGTCCTGTCTCCATCTGTGGTCAGTGTCTGTTATCCTTTAGGAAGAGAAGAAACGCAGAAATATATTTGGCCATAGTGCAACCATGAAACTGCCTTTACAACTCCAGTAGCTATTACCAGAAACACTGAAGTGTGACATTCAGTTTGGGGAATTGTCTTAACACCAAGTTACTTCGCCTGTGAATGAACCGAGGGCAAAGGGGCAATCCTGTTTCATCAAATGTCCTGAAAGAGGGGATGAACCATGCAGTGTCTTGGAGAGCTGAGGATTCCCCATCTGTGGCAGCTGCAGCTTCCATGCGAGGACCTCCAGCATCACCAACTGTCTTCTAGTCACTTCCAGATGAGAACATCCATTCTAACTCGCTTGTACACGTAGACTATGCAAGTTAAGAGGCTAGTTTAAGCATATACTTAAGCAGATACCTTATCTCATTTTAAGGACCAATGCCTCATTTTCTAAGACAGACCATCCAGACTGATACTAGCTCTGACTGTCCAAACGCTAGACAATAGGGAGACTCTTGAAGACAGAGGTACGTGCACATGTAGTTAAATTATCTGGTGTTTTTAAAAATCTCCCAGAAAAGCCTGTGCTGAGAAATTAAGTGATTGCCATTATATGAAGTCCCAGTCTATGTCTTCTCTTATGAGCTCATTCTTCCTTTTGCGAGCAGACAAAGCAAATACGGAGTTTCTTACCCTGCACAACTTGTCAGCTGTACCTAGTTTGCTTTATGCCAGCAGCAGCTCTCCCGCAGCTGCCTCGCAGCATTGATCTGGGCTCTGACCCATGCAGCTGCAGCACGCCTGGCGGACGGCACCGCATGGGTGCGGGTGTGAGCTGCCCGGCCATGGCTGCTGCCAGGACAAGGAGGCACAGAGGACTTCATAGTGACCACATCCATATTTTTACATTTCAGTTTATTCAGCAGGCACTGATGAAAATAGTTCTGAAAGATCCAGTTGACCCAAGCAGCTTTTCCATTCAATTTGGCGGTGTCGAATGTTTCAAATTAAAATGTTACATAGCTAAAATATAAACATTACAATATGTTTTAGCTTTACCTGATTTCTGAGAGCAGAAAGATCTGATTTGGCAGAGCAAAACAAAATAACTTTTGAGGTTGGCTTCAATACTGTCAAGCTGACTTGCTATATACAAAGGAAAAGAAGTTCTTGCCAGTTTTCTACAATAATAAAAAGAGGATTATTCCAAGAAAGTACGCATCCCACATGTTGTTTAAAGTCCATTGACCACTCTGCAAAGTGGCCTTTTGTAACCACCTTCAGGGCAACCCACTTGGGTGTCTTTTCATAATGAAACTATACAATGCACTGCTGAAGCTTCCCACACTTGCGGGGTGTATTGGGTAACAAAAGGTTTGGGTTGTTTTCTTCTTGGAAAATAAAATGAGTGTTTGGGTGCTAAGTTTTTTCTCTCAAATGGAGAGATGCTAGTGATTTAGGAGAAGAAGAAAACATACACATTCAGATTTCTTCCAAAATTCAGGTGCATTGCTATTAAAGCATGGCAATAGCTTCAGTTTTTCTGTCACCGTGCCGGTACATAGAACATTTGCGTTGTTATGACACTGGAGAGGACTCTGGCTTCGCTACAGTATAATGCCACTGAGTTCTAAAGAGCTGTATTGCATCACCTGAGACCCAGATCTCAATGAGCAAAGGTGGCCTGCACATGTTTAGGGTGGGCACCTTTTTCAAGCCCCCTTTTCTTTTCTATTGTTTCCTTCCAGATGGGATGATGTTTTCTGTGATCTAAGATTATTTTTACTGGTTAATTTATTATTCATCTTTTTATTTACAAAAGCTAAGTGGGAACATTTGGGTTCCTATTGCTCCAGAGAATGGTTGCCAGGTTTGTACCACGGCCTCTGCTTGGCTTTCCCTGTTACCGACTGAACAGCTATTTGAATAGATTAGGGATGAGTCTCTGTCTATCTGTCCTGGGATGCTGCATGTGGCTTCCTGGCAACTGTTCCAGTCTCGTTTATATTCTTTTAATGCTTGTAATCCAATTTACGGGTATTAGTATACACAAGAGCATAACTGTGTTCCCCTCCACTGCGTCCAGAGTGGAGCCGTTGTGAGAAAGCCTGCCTGTAGACCAGAGTTTATCTTAAGGAGACCTTCCTGCTCCAGCCCTAAACCGAAGACAGTGGCTCCACAGGGCACTTTGCCTAACTCTTGTGCCTCTTCTGCCCCAAAGGCTAACACCAGTACACCAACCTTCTCCCCGCCAGCTCCTTGCTCTTACCCCTGCTGGCTCCAGGCCTTAGCTGTGGCACAGCTGCTTAGCTGTGCTTTTCGTACCTGGCTTTAACTGTAGCAGTAACTGTGGGCCCTGGCCTAACCCCATTAGTAAAGACTTTCTCCCTTTCCCCAGCAGTGTTAATGGAGGATGCTTCCTTGCTCTTCATCTTCTCTTGATTAAAGTGGAAAGTGAAAAGCACAGTCAGTCCTGCCCGCTCCTCTCTGAGACGGCAGTCCCGAGGCCAGGATCTCCCAGGAGGCTCCTCAGGTCTGCCCAACCGCAATCCTGGTGGGTGTGCACAGCCCTCCGTGCTCACACTCTGAACAGGCTCCCTCTGTGCCCTGCTGCTGGACGGCCGCCTGCCCATCCCAGCATGGTGGCCGTGCTGCTGGGGCTGGGCCAGGAGGCCCTCCCTGCCCTACAGGGAGACAGCCTGGAGGGGACCCTCTCCCAGGAAATGAGGCAGGCTGTGGCACCCAGGAACCTTCTGGAAGGGGGTGGAGCTGGGGAGGGAGCTGGGGGAACCTTCTGGAAGGAGGCGGAGCTACTGAGGGGCAGGGCCTGGCAGGGGTGTCCTGCGGCCCCTGGTGTGAGTGGGGCTGGCTGGGGAAGGGTTCCATGGGTGAGGTTGATGGCATGGTGGGGCTGAGGTAGGGATTGCCACCCGCCTGCCTTCCCTGTCTCCCGCCCCGGCAGCCCAGGCATTGCAGGAGCAGCCCAGGATGCTGCAGCACCTCGCCCCGGAGCAGGAGCCCACCCAGGCTTGCCTTGAAGCCACCTCTGGGATGTGTTTCAGCAAGGGCTGGCCCAGGTTGTCGCCCTGACCCCGCCCCGGGGCCGTGGTGGGTGAGGCTGCGATGCGCTGGCTCAGACTGCCCAAAACCTTGTTTTACCTTTAACCTGTGGCAGAGATGGGGCCTCCACAGGTAGGAGCAATGCTGGGTTTGTGTTAATGCTGGATGCAGTCGGCTGACTCCTTAACCCTGTCTTGCAACAGGAGTGCATCAGACCTGTGGGGCATGAAACTCAAATACTTCTAAGTAAGTACAACCATAATGGTATTTCTTACTGTGTGTAGAAATCCAGGCCTAACTTGGATCCTAAGTTTGCAGATGCATTCCTGTCTCACATCTGAGAGCGGAGTGGAGGCTTTGCAACCTTGTTCCTTTACTAGGGTTAGCAGCACATGATTAATTACATTTGCTTTTAAAAATACTTTTCTTGTACAAAGCTGCAGAGAACATTGGTTCCTGTTTGAAAATGGAGGACTTCTAAGTTTTTCCCTTTTAGTGAGAGGTTTGATGTTTCTGTTCAAAGCACACACTGCAAGTTATGTAGAAAGATTGCATTTTGTTTGTTGCAGTTTTTGTTTACTGACATTTAAGAAACTGACCCTGGGGAATCAGTGCTCTGTTTAGTCAATTGATTTGCAGGGCATTATTGCGCTTCACCAGCTGTAGGAGCTGGAGATGAATCCATCCTCACATTGATCCAGGTCAAAGGGGCTGATCTCTGTGTGCAGCTGCATGGGCATATCCCAAACTGGGTGCTTCATATTGCTGCTCTCGGCGGGTCAGACTCAACAGCGGTCTCTTGCTCTTAACAGTCACGTGGGTTTTGGGTGTGGTGAGCAAGTAGCACTTACTGGAGAGCAGAATGAAGGATCCCTCTGAGGGATGGGGCCCATCCTTCATCTCCAGCCATCTCTCCAAAGTGCTTAGTCTGTTTTCTTTGTCTAGAAAGAGGGTTGTGGCTCCTCAGTCATTTGGAGAGAGGTCAGCGTGTGCCTGTTTGCAGTCATGGCATGTTGATTAGAATGCATCAGCTTTTAACATTTTCACAGCAGCAGCGCTACGAGGCCCTCGAGATCGCAGCTTTGAGCCTGGTGCTATGCAAGGAAGTGTTGTCAGTGACCGTTTCAGTGCCAGTGATTTATGAGTTGAGGGGTAATGACAGGCTAGAGGGCAAATAGGGTTCACACCTATGACAGCCTTTTCTGTTGTTACTTATGAAGTTGTATGATTTAATTAATGATTGTAACCTTCTTGTATATCAAGGTAGCTGTGGTCATTGGAGATGATATAGTCTTAACAGGATGAAGAGTTACTCTGCCAATATTATGTGCCTCAAGCTGAGCTATTTAAAACTGATTTAATAGCTTATTGATTTAATAATCAAATGGTAGCTACTAGTGCTCTGTATAAGTATCTTATTCTGGGTGGTAATAAAGGGAGAAGGTCACCAGAGAAGCTCAGTACTTGGATGAGATCCCCTCCTGGCGAACAACAGGTAACCAGAATTAGGAATGTAAGGCTAACAAAGGCAGCCGGGTTTACTGAGTCCAGTCCTGTAAAGCTGTCCTCAACAGAGGTAGGAAGTGTTTCCTGTAAGCAGGTGAAAACATTTTGGTGAGCACGTAGCCTTCTGTGGTTGCATCTGGTTGAAGATGCACCAGGCAACTGGTTTATTTAGGGAGAGCCTGGGAGTTACTTCCGGCTTCCTGACTGACACAAGCTCTTCCATAACAGCAGTTCTGAGTTATGCTTTCTGCCATCCATTTTGTCTAGGTTACCATACCTCATCATGGTGATGAATGACTTTGCCGCACTTCATCGCCTCGTATCTGGACCACAGGCATGTAATTCATGTGGGCATGAAGTCCAGTCCATGAGAAAGTCCAGCCTCGTGTAGGAGGTCTCAACACCAGCAGGACAACTGTCTTCTGCTCCTACATTAGCTTCTCTCAAAATACTAAATCAAGTTGCCGGTGTCAGTCCTTATGCTCAAGGCTCTAACTGAAACAGTACCAGAATATCTAAACAATTCTAGATGAAGAATATAATTGACAAACCTATTTTTGAAGCACTGTGTAAGTACCCGAAAGTGACCTGTGCAGGAGGGAGGATCTTTCTCAGGACGTGGTTCAACTCTGGATCGAATCCTGACTTCTAAGGTCCATCAGAAACCATATCATACAATTTTCTGTGTGCACCATACTTGCACCTTTGGCCATGTCTTCTCCAACATGAATATATATAGCAATGCTTGTATATAACTAAATGAAAGTGGATGCTGTATTGCATGTCCGCTTTTGTAGCGAGGAGAACAACAGCAAGCTTATTCTCTTTCAGTATTCTGCTGGTTTATTGTGGTTGAGGTACAAGACTTGGAATAGATAGGGGACATTTGGTAGCAATCAAGTGGAAATACATCAGTCTTCTCAATTTTAAAATTTCATCAGTAAAACCCCATATAAGGAAGGAAGCCTTAGAACAATAAAATGGTCTATTTAGTAGCTTTAAATGTGTAATCTCACAAAGGATTATTCCAAACTATTTTCTTGTTTTCTGTTGTTCCCATTAGTGTAATATCAAAGTGCTACATGAGGGCCTGCATGAACAGTGGAGAACATACTGAATGGTAGTAGTGTGTTGTCGCCAGGAGATCAGTGTGAAACAGAAGCTGTGAATGGGAAGACTGAATAGTGTCAGCATGAGAAATTTTGTCCCAGATGTATGATTGATAGATTCTGCTATGTTCATAAGATTTTGGATGGTACCTGTAAAGGCTCTAAGGGGGTTGCATTGTTTGGAAGTCAGTGCACATATTGCTTTCCTGGATACAGGAAACAGTTTCCTTACCAGAGGTAATCATGTTTGGTGTGAAGGGTACTAAACATTTGTCATTACACAGCAGAGTCCCAGGGAACACAACAGCCAGCTGAGCCTGCATGAGGGAATGAATATAATTTCATAAAAGAGGAGGTGAGTAGGACTCCAGGGCACAGATTCAGCCTTCTGTCCATTACTGAGTCTGAGAGGCTGGTCTGAGCTCATTAGGACTCACTTCTATTAAACACTGATTTTATGAGGAAATTTTTTTTTTCTCTCTTGAGTCACCACCATTGCTTCCTCCCATATTTGGCTCTGGTATCTCGATGTGTGATGTGACGAGAACAGCTTGAGTTAATGCAGACCAAAAGAGACATTAAGATGTGTGGAATCTGAATAAATTGGGAAAAATCTGCCTGCTGTCAAAACTCAGTGTGTGTGTATATATATATTTATATATATATATATTTTTTTTTTAATGATCATTGTTGCCACTTTCATTTGTTTTCTGAACTGACTGCTTTCTGTTCTGTGGAACATTGCTCCAGTAGTGTAAAGTTGGTTGTATTATAGAAAGTAATTCCAAATTTTGCTATGCTCACTCACAGTGTGACTGACTCGATATGTGCATCTTTGCTTCTTCTGGAGGATAATTTATTCTAGTGTTTCCTGATAAAATAACTTTTGGACTTTTTTTTTGGGTTAGTGGGAGGATTTAATTCTCAGATAACTTTTGAGATACTTAATGTAATCTTCTTCTATTAATATTACAGCTTCAGAATTTATTTTAAAAATCTTTTTCTTAATTATTTTTCTGTACTTCTTTAGTACTGTAGACGCTGTAAGTGGGCTGTGTTCCTGTAGCAGTCGTCTTTGTTGCCTTTCTCACAAAGTCAGTAAGACCCGTAAGTGTGACAGAACAATAAAATGACTCGCTGATTTTAGTGAAACACCAGTAATTAGCCACATGCACTGAGCTCATGTGCATGTCTGTGTGAAATACAATTGTCCGTTTCTGTGTGGATGTAAAATAACAATGATCGGTGTATGTAGGGGCTTCACTTGGAGAGAACACATCCCAGAGCAGCTGGAAAGATTTTTGCCTTGTTGTGGAGTAAGAATTCCTTGATGGTTTAGCTAAGAAAATGAATACTGTACTTAGCAGTCTGTCAGCAGCCGGTCAAGTAAGAAAAGCACTGGGGCATATCCAAAGGAAAATTAACAAATACCATGATATATTACAGTAACATCAAAACTTTCCCTGTGTTGAGTTAAAAAGTAAGAAGTCCGGGAGATGGGGGAAAGAAGAACAAGGAATTTGGACTTTGAATAAATCCCAGAGAAAGAGCTCCCCAGTGCTAGGCTTTTCGTGGGAGAGCAGTCCGGCAGTGCAGAAGTTGCTGTTGTGATGGGAAGACTGAAGCATCCTCTGGGTCAGTAGCTGAACTATGCAGTGAGGAAAAAAGTTAATCTCAGTTCCATGACAGTATAGCCTTAGTTAGTTTCATTTCTGGACATCTGTGCCCGATAAACCTCTCATCCTATGTCCTGGGCTTTTTTGGTTATCATCTTACTTTCATCTGAATTCGCCATGAGTGAAGGGTGATTTTTAAGGTAAAGGACTAACATCAAGACACTCCATCCCTGTGAGAATTGAAACGAGGGTATGCTAGCCTTCAAATCGGAATGTGTCCTCACTTAAACTGTGAACTAGTTTAGGATGTGGTGGTGCTAGAGTCTGGAAGGAAGAAAATACTTTACTGATGATGGTTAACCAGTAATGCTCTTTGAGGAAAGGAACTAAGGTACCAGGGATGGGCTCCAACTGCCTGTTGCTGCCTTCATGCCTTGTTTTGCATTGGAAGGAAACCTTGGGGCGCAGGCAGGGCATGAAGCGCAGTGCACAGCCTGCTCTGAATGGTCAAGGGACAGGACTGAGTGCCAGAGTATCTCCGACTTCAGTTCCAACACAGCCTGTAGGATGTAGGGTTGAATCACTTCAGTTTTCCTCTTAAGTCTGCTGACATTTTTCTTTGTGATTAAGCATGATGTTGGGGAAAATCCTTTCTTGAGCAATTATTACTCATTAGCCATTTGGGTAAAAAGCTCTCCTAAAAATGTTCTAGAAGATGTGTGAATCCATTATGGCTCCTCTGGACACAATATGTGCCATATCTTATTTATTTCTTGCTGTATTGTGATTTTCCACTGGGTGTTACAAAAGATTGAGAAAACTCAGGTCTTTTCTATTTTGGAGTTAATTTAAAGGCCCGTGATTCAATATCTAAAACTGATACGTTCAAAAAGGAAAAAAAAGTAAATGTAGCGTAAGTAGGAAAATAAGTAACACCCGGTTAAGAAGTAGTAGTTAAGGAGTCACTTGTCCAGAAGAAAAAGTCCCTAGGGGTCATTATCAGCCGCATCTTCACCGTTGGAGCTTTCCTATGGGCTCTGAGTCCAGACGTTGGTCAGTGGCTCGAGAGTCGCCCAGCACCTCTCGGGGCGGTGTGGTCCTGCCTGCACAGCCTCGTAGGAGATCTGCTGTTGGCGTTAGTGAGTGTGTGGCCCCGAGTCCCTGGGCAGAAGTGAAGCTGTTTGACTGTGAATCACAGCATCTCAGCAGTACTTAGAGGAATTATTTAGTGATGGTTATGTATTATGTGTGTTTGGTAGCTGTTTTGTTAATGCATTGTCAATTAATTGACCAATGTCAGTATTTATGTGTATTTTATATAGTCCCTGAAGTTTTGTCAGCCTGCTGCTATGGAAAGTCAAGTTCGGTCAACTGGAACAATCAAAAGACATCTGTAGCACTATAGTGACTGACTCTTAGATTTTATGGAGGTGGACAGTGATACTGTAAGTTGTTTATGATTTTTTTTTTACATAAAATTGAGTGGGTTTTTTTCCCCAGAAGTAGGAACAAATGCAACTGTTTGCCCATTGGATCTTGCTGTATGTCAGTCTCACTGTTTATTAAACTTATTTTTGAGTTTAACTCTGTCCTTTCTTACACTGAAGTTGATCAGAGAAAGCTGTTAAATAATAGCATTTTTTGATACCTGCAAATGTTTTTTTTTCCTGTACATTTCATTGGTGTTAACAAGGATACTGTGATAAAGCAAAAAGCTGAACTGACATTTCAGCCAAAGTGAAAAAATGTGAAATGTATCATGAGAAAGAGATCATGCTCCCTCCAGCTTTTCCCTTCACGTTTTGATGCTCCCCACGGAACTTCAGAGCTTTTAGAAGGGTAGGCAGGATTTTACAACAGCAGCCTGACCAAGCTTTCGGGGAAAGGGACTGTAATACTCCTTGGGCCACCTCTTCTAGCCCTGAGACCGACGAGTGTAAATCCTGCTGGACCTGCAGCAGCCTTTGTGCAGACAAATACTGGAAATGGCTTTGCGAAGCCAGCTTGCAAGTGAGCAGCACTTATTTTATATAATTAGTTTACCTATTTTGTTTCATCCCTTTTTTTCTCTGATGGTTAGGAAGTGAAGGTGATAGATGTAACCAATATTTGGGCAGTATTAACTCTTTACACAAGGAGTGTTGTACCGTGGCACCTTGGCTTTTGGTCGACTAGTGCTCAGATATTGGTGACTGCAGGTCAATCTGCCAGTAGTAGGCAGGTAGGAACAGATGTTCCTGCTGTATGATAACTTATAAGATGTTGGATAAGAGTAGACCTACACAGCAGCAGGCTCCAAAACTGCTTTGTGTACCAAAGAAAAGAGTGCCAAAATGTGTATGAATGTATTTAAAGGAAAATACACTGGAGGGAGAAGTTGGAGCTTAAATGGGCAGGAAATAAGGAAAACCACTGCAGATGGACTATGTGATTGTGTGGTTATTTGCAAGGAATTGATTTCTCTAAGAGAATACAGAAGGAAGGTGACTTAAGTAGCTGGAAAACAAAAACCAAGCATAAAACTATCAAGGGCGAGGGAATTAGACGAATCTAACAAGGAGGAGATAGCCCATATTCATCCACAAATCAAGATCAATTTAAATTCTCATCAGGTATTAACACGTTTTTCTTTCTTTTAGGTATGGAATACTCTCCTCTTCCAGAAATTCCTTGCCTTCCATTGAGGTAATACTGACAGTTTTTTTTTCTCCTTTTTGCTTTATTTGTCTCTTTCTGGTTTTGAACATTAACAAATATGCACTGATGCACACTTCATAGGGCACTAGTTAATTTTTTTTTCCTACATATTGTCACAAATTCTTCGTATCTCTGGTGTTCATGCCAACTTGATTCTAAGCATCTTTTCAGTAAAACAGAAACATTTTCTTAGGCAATGTAGCCAAGGCAGGTAAAATTTACAGAAAATGCAAACGCTTTAGCAACACAATGTTTGTGTTAGTGATACCACATTTACTGTTTTTATAACTTTTGGCAGTAAATCTGGCAATTTACTGAATTACAGGTGCTTCATGCCAAGCTCATGGGAATGCTAGAAAGGACCAGTGCATTTGCACACAACTGGAACTCCTACTGTGAAATCTTAGAGCGTTTAAACGTGGAACTGAAGAAGCACTGAGTGCTGCACTGAGTGACATGTCCTTCAGTCTTGTTTGTTGTTTTTGAGGCCTTTGGTAAATGCTTTCCATGGCATGTCTATAAATACTTTCCTGACATATTAAGACTCTGAGAAGGAAAATCCTCACTGGCACTAATGAGTTTGCAAGCTGTGATGAAAGGTATATTGATTGTCACTGCTTGTTTAATGTCAGGTATCTCACATCTGAATGATTTGTGCTATGTTTCTTTTATGAAGACCTGAATTTCACTTTTGCATGAGTGAGGAAATCATAATTGCCACCGGTTCAAGTTTGGTTTCTAAGACATGTATTTTACACTTTAGTTTTCTGTTAAATGCTAATACAAGTATTTCGTGCACTTAGCTGATGTGCCACGTGACTTTTGGAGAAGACTAAATTGATGCGAGGTGGTGTACGTTGTGCCTAGCCCCAGGATTGGTATCAGGAGACATTGAGATTCAGATCGGTACTGCAGATGATTTCTCTGTTTTCTCTCAGTTCTGGAGTGTAGCCATTTCCTACTAGGGCTTATTTCAGTAGTCACAGCTACCCACACAGTTCTAATTCAGCTGCTTTAGCCAGGAGTAAAGCCAACCCTTCATTTTTTTCCCACCTACTCCAAAGGGGGAATAAGGAAATGAGGAGCCTCATTTGCACCTGCAGGCTTGAGCCTGTGGTTAGCGTAGCCCGCATAGTTGTGTGAAGGAAGGAAGGAAGGAAGGAGGGGTCTCTCAGGGGGGTGTTTTTGGAAGCGATGTAGATGCATGGGCATATGTAAACATGACTTTTACAAACAGTTTGACTATTTAGGTTCCTACATTGACCCGGTCGTTTTTCTTTAAACCTTTCTCACTCACTCACATCAAATCACGGAGCGTTTGTAGGTTGTTTTCTAGATGTCCGTTCACTTGATTTCACGATTTCATGTAATGGAAGGAGGATATTTCTGGCCCTTTGTGCAATCAGCAATGACTAGTGAAACTTTGCCTTTCTTCTGGTCATATGCATTATGTTTGGTTTACATTTCACACACTTCTTGCCAAACTCCTAGCTCATTGTTACAGCTGGATGGTCTGTAATAAAATAGGTGGGAGGGGGAAGCAGCGATGAAACGGGGGGTTTGGGAAGTCTTACAATTCATGAATGTAAAAGCTGAGTTTGATGACATGTCTAAAGCCAGCTGTCAAATGTGTTTATGTTTTGTTTCCTTAAAGAGTATTTGTTGCTGCTCTGGCCAGAGCGTTGCTGGGTACTTTCCACGAGGGTAGCTTTATTTCTTACTGTCACTGTGAAAGAAATGACCGAATCCTTGGTAGTACATATGAATTCACCTTCCCTGCTCCACCAGGAGCTAGCGTGAATCAAGATGCAACTATTTTTATTTGTCTATAGGTCACTCAGAAGTGAAAAAAACCTTCACTGTGTAGTATGCCTGCTGTTGAAAATCACAGGGAGGAATCTGTATCTCCAACAATCAATACGCTCTTCTAGTTTTTTGTCTGTCTAGCAGGCACATGAAACATGGGGTATATCAGAAAAGCTTGCTGATACACTATTGAACAGACATTACAACTAATCTACCTGTATTGACTTACTCATGGGGGGGGGGTTTTGCTATTCTATTCACTAATTATTAGTGATTCTGTATTTATTGATTGTTACATTCAATATTATTTATTCTGTATTTAGTGATCCACTGGTTTATTTAGTTACCTTCTGAATTTCTTTTCTATCCTTGATGAGTGTTACCATGTCTAGCTGTAAAATGCGGATAACGGTACTTCCTGTCTCATAGTTTTATGGGCCTGCATTTGTAAAGGATTGAGTTTCATTCGGATGCATCAGGTTAGTGATGAAGACTATAGAAAGCTCTATGACAAATACGTGGAGAGGGGTGAAGAAAGGAGCCCAGCAGACAGGGAAAAACCCTGTTAACACAACTCTCTTTTTTTCTACCACTTTTCTCTAACTTCTACTGTTTTTCACTCTTTGCTTCTCTTTTGTGGTCAGGAGTGACTTGCAGGCAGTAGTGACTAGACAAAGAATGGTGTGGGTGCAAGGCCCCTGCAGGTCCTCTCTGTGCCCTGGACATCACGTGCCTTCAGAAGGGTCTGTAGGAATGTGCTTTGTGGCTGCCTTTGGCCACTTGATCTGCCTGGCGCACCACAAGCAGAGATCGTTCCATTGCTGTGTAGAAACTGAGGTACAGCTACCATGCCTCCAGCAGCAATGGAGCCGTACTGGCTGCTACGGGATGCCTTTGCTACTGCTCTTGCATTAAGCATGACTCTTCCAGCTGGGAATTCATGAAAAGGAATCTATTTTCTGCTCTCTTTAACATACTGTTGGGGAAAAGTCTTGGAAGTTTTCTGCAGGCAATTTTGGTGTGATTTCGTAAATAACCTACTGAGATCTGCTTTTAAACTAGAACAAAATTATTTGTATTCTCCTTTTGTCAGTTGTTATAGGTGTTGAAGTGTGGTGTCTGGGGTGAGTACAGAAATTTATTTGCAGAGAATTTTTTTTTGTACTTTTGTATTGCATATGAAGAACACACATTGCATTTGGCTCATCATTTCAGTTTATTATCAAAATGTTTTTATCAGATGACAAACTCAGAAAGCTAAAAGGAACATAGGTTTTTAAATATACCTATTGTAGCAGTCATCTGAGGTATGTGGTACTTATTTTTGGAAATCTGTTAGCTTTGATATACAAAGCAGTAAGTGCCTTTCCAATCTGCATGAGGATGTTTAATACATATCATTGCAGATTTAAAGCCTTTTACCTTCTTACTTAAAGCTCCATTCTTGCAATCAGCTGTGCAGCTTTACTGATGTGAGGACTGACATCGATCAGAACAGGTACAAATTATGTGCAGGATCAGACCCTAAACACTGAGAAAGTCAGCCTGAAAACTCGAATATTGGTATACTCCATTGGAGAGCTCAGTTTTGTAGACTTTGTCTTATTGCCTAATACCATGCTTTACTCAAATTTCCCAGTTCTATGCAGCCACTGATAAAATATATTACAATACTTCAAGTCAAAAGTGTAGCTCAGATTTAAATATAAAAACTATGATTTATACATTACTAGAAACTTTAAAAAAGACCAACTTTAGAGAAAGCAAGAAAAAGCTTAGAAAACTGTGAAAGGGTCTTTGCTCACAATCTTACAGATTATATGTTCAAAAATTAATAAATTACCTACAGTTTCAGTTTGGCTGGAAAGCAGTAAATAAACTGTTGTAAATAGTGACTTCAGATAATACACACTGGAATAATTAGTGAGAAGTTACTTAACTTAATTACAGCAGGTCTTTGGACTCCTCTTGTATAAATGGTTTCAAGTAAAAATGAGAACATTTGGTAGAACAGATTTATCGTAACAGCAGAGGGTACAAAGTCTGACACTGAGGATATAAACTGTTGTCTCATTATCATGTTATGATGTCTAAAACTGTGTGTTACTTAGTATTTCCTTCCTCCACTTGATCAGAAATATGCATTCACCGACCAGTAGGAGATAATGTGTTATACTTTGACATTTAAAAAAAAAAATCCAAAAAGCCACTGGGCAGTGGGGAACAGGATTAACTACAAGTGAAATGTTACTATACGCTGCCAAGTGATTTAGATTCTACAGGGTTCAGTGATAGGAAAAGCAGCCGATCAGCTAGAGCAGCTAATTGCTGCATTGGCATTTGTCCTTCATTTGATGTTTTGATGTGTGATTTTTTTATTTTTGCCTGTTTACCAAGAATTACAGTGATTACTCTAGCATATTTCCCTCAATTTTCTTCCCTCCTCCCCTGCTCAAAATTACTTCAAAATTTCTCTTTTTCTGGAAAGCTTCTCGAGATGCAACGTTTACAGTTCCGTCACCAAACGCGGCACTTCTTAGCAGGATCCATGTAGTTCGTCTTGGTGCATGAAAAGGCTTCAGAAAACTCCGGAGAGTTTTGCAATGATCCTATGACCCTTTAAAACAAAAAACCAACATCTTGTCATTGTTGCTTGCCTTTGTTTAAAACAAACAAGACAACCCACATTTTGTAACTTCTTTTTTTGCATCACCTCAAAATACTGTGGGAAACGCCCGTATTTCTGAACTCTGACTGTTGCTTCCATTTCACCTCAAGTGGCTGTATTTTCTATTTTCAGTTTGTATGCTCCCTACTGCAACTCCCCAAAACATAGGACCTGTCCCTTCCTCATTACTGGCTCTCGCAAAACTTCCATTTATTTTATTAGGAACTTTATTGCTTGTCGTTAGTTTTCACTGAGAATTTTTTCAGCTATGTTTTGCTGACAAGTTTCTTGGTAAAGGGAAAACAAGACCCTGAGGTAGAGGACAGCGGTGTAATTTTTCAGTGAATGTTCTTTTACATTTTTACACCAATTGAGTTTTAGCTAACATCATACTGCTTCTCTGGGCATTCTCCACAAATGTTCCAGTGAATGAGTTTCCTGAAAAAAGACTCACGCAAGGAACAGCTTTCAATATGAGAATGAATTTTGAATATGAGAACATTCCAGCTAAAGCAGTTTTTATATGTGTAATTGTGAACATCTGTGAATATATCTGCTAGGAGTTGCTCATTCCTTCAGGAATGGAAATGTAGTGTGCACATACCTATGCAGGAAAACAACTTCAACTTCAACTGTCAAATAGAGATACTGGTGCACATTGATTGTGGACCAGGAATTATTTGAAGAACAGTTTCTTTGAGTAATTTGTGATTATTCTGTGAATAATCTTAATCATTAGATTCAACAGAACCAGGAAGTGTCCACAGAAGTTGAGGTGAAGTTCAGCAGCTGACATCTGCAACAGTTCGACTGTCTCTACAAGATCAAAAGCGAGACTATTTGCTAACTGGTCTCAGGCGCCAGCAGCAGCACAGGAGATAGCACAGAGAAATGATTACAAAAAAAGTCATGCATTTAAGTGATCTAGCAGCGCTTCATGGCTCTTAAGGACTAGAGCTGCTAAAACGGGATTTTGCCAGAAACAGAGCAAAAAGTATTTTGGGTGTAATAAAACTCAGCTTACATTTGTTATTAACAAACAGATAAAACAGCAGTGGGGTAAGAATCCTGCTTCATTTACTAATATCCCCAGAACTACAGGGATTTGGTATGTAAGCAGGGCTTGACCTGTATCTGTTATTGTACTTGCTATGTTTTAATTGTGCATGTTAACACTCAGATACAGATTCCCTTTCACCTCCCTTTGACAATTACCTGATCTAAGGCATCTTGCTGTTAACTTATTTTTCTAGTGGACAAAAGATTCTACCTGTCCAGTACTCAGAGTTGTTAGCCCATAAACTAAAATTGTACTATGCAATTAACAATTTTTATGAAGAGCTGCCTGTCCTACCTGTAAGGAGAAATACCCTGCAGTTAGTGTAGCAGGTGTTAGAAATAAACAACAAAAAAACCCATCCCACCCCCCAAAATAAAAAAAAGGCACAATGGGGGCCATTGTGACATTTGAATACTATGCCCCCCAAAATAAAAAAAAAGGCACACTGGGGGCCATTGTGACATTTGAATACTATGTCATAAGGCAGTAATTTTGTGGGTATGTCTCATGTACTGAAATGCTTTCTACTTTAGAGCTCTTAGGGCGGCCTCATCCTGAAAATTACTTCACATTCTAAAAATGTTAGCATGGTTTCTCATTAATACTTGTGTAATTCCATATAAAGTTTATATAGCCTTTCATACTGGTGTAAAAACAGCACAATACATGATGTAATATATCCAAGATATACACAAATGCAATTACACAAAGATGCTGAACTAGTGATCTTCAAAGGACTCGTGACTCATACAAATTAGATATGCAAAGAGGAGGCACAGTTCTGAAGAACTGCTGCAGAGCCTCATTAGCATTGTGACCAAATTCGGCTGATTGTAGGACTTGATGCATGAACTGCCTCCGGGAGAGATCTGCAGATAGTACAAAAACCACCCACAGTGAAATGCCAGTCAAGTAGCAATTGAAGGAACAGTCACTGCTTTCACTAAATATTTGAGTACGTGGGATAAACAAAATAATTCTTTGGTGAAAAGCCACTGAAAGAAAGATACTGGAATTAATGTACTGAATTGTATCAGCAGAGAAATCAGCTATTGTGTATGTGAATCCTGGAGATGACACAGCCTTTCAAAGCTAACAGAGATGTTAGCTAGATCTTTAGTTAGATGTTGTGATGTCTACATTGCTACTTGATCTCATAGCATTTGACCAAACAGATTTAGTAGAGCAAAAACATTGTTACGCTACTGATGAATAGGTTGCTCTGACTTAAATTCAAAAGAAAAGATCCTAGTCTGGCCCAAAGACTTCCACCCTGCACAGCCAAGTTGCTTGCATGACTCTACTGAATTCTTGGGAAGGCTGACTGAGTACACAAGGCAGAAAATACAAATTTGCTTATTGCACCACAGCATACAGGTTTGTTACCAGTTGAGGGGCAGTGAGCTTCCACCTAAAACTCACTTCTGTTACTCTTGCAAGAGAGAACAATAGTGACCTTGTGTAACACCTGGGGCACAGCAGAGCCCCAGTTCTGGGCTGCAGGCATCACGAGTAATGCTGGTAACAGAACAGAGAAGATGGGCCAATCCACTCTGCTGGAACAGAAGAACGTCGTTCTAGCTCTAGATGGCAAAGGCGTTCCTCATTCTAATGACAGCAAAGGCTATCAACAGAAGGCCATTTCTCTCTCATGTCAGTTATTACTGTTTAAAAGAAGATGAATTCTTCTCCATGCTTAGAGGAGTAAAATCTTTGCACTCCACAGACTAACTGGAGATTTTACCTGTGACTTTAATGGAGGACGGCAGCCCATCCATAGCCTTTGGTCTTTATGAGAACCCTATCAGGAGCTATTGCGGGAGCCAGGGGACTTCCGGAAGCGCACTGGATTCCAGACACAGTCACTGGGACTCTGCTGGAACCATCATGCACGTTTGGTGACAGCCAGGTGATGGTGTTTGTGTCCTGTGATGACGACTGTTCAAAGCTTCTCAACAGCGTGGACAGAATTAAGTTGTATCGTCTCAAGGGTGAGGACAACTCCCCCACAGCCTTACTCTGCCTGTGCAGCTTCCTGGGAAGGACTGTGCCTGTTTCTGTCAGCACAGAGCTATGCTAGGGCTGGGAGGTCTAGAGGGACAATCTGTCTTTCTCTCTCAACCATCTTCAGTGTGCTATGCCTATGCCTAAATCTACCCTGGTAAGTGCAACCTAGCCTTTTGTATAGACTTCTTTAAATTCTATAGCTAAAAGCTGTGTTGCTTGGAATTGCACTGAAGATTATTATACATGCTGACCTGAATTTGCCTGGGCTGTGCACGTCAGTTTTGATGGAGTTCACAGCATATTCTGGTCTGTATGTTCCACACCATACCTACACACGTAACAAAGAAAAGCATTTGTAAGCAATAAGATTGTCCAGGAAGAGACCTGCTGTCATTTCACTATGAAATACTTAATGTTGTGAGAATAAATTTCACATTAGAACATAAAGAAAAAAATGTGTATTTTGTTTAAAAAAATAAAAAAGTATACTGTTGTCCTCAGACAAAGGCACTTGGGCACAAGAAACCATCTACCAGACTTACTCGTGGATGAATTAATTTTAGAGAAGATAAAAATTACCTAACAAGGATTTATTTTCACTACTTTGTAGTGAACACTGCTCAGCTTAGCAACTCTGCCAGCCCTTAGTAAAACTGTGAAAGTCAGCCTATTCTTTCTGACTCACTGTTAAACTGTAACTCAAAGTGATTTTCAAAGCCTTCAGTCAAGAAGTATAGAATACCTGTGCGAAGTTCAGAAAAAACAGCTGCTTATGGTTCATTTGAAGACCAGGAAGAAGTTCTTCTTTTCCATGCTTTTTCACAAAGTTTTCATAGGCCTGTAGAATAAATTGAGTAGAAACGTTATAACTTCCAGCCCAGACAGTCAAAACAAAATGATGACAAGGAGGAACATGGGTTCTTTGAGATAATTAATCATGGACTACCTTGGCCATCCATCTTACCACATGCCACCTTTAAGCAGAAAAAAGACAGGGCCATATCTTAGTACTGTGATACCAGTGGCCTGACTGAATCAAGACAGTTTTCTCATTGAATGGGCTTTACAGTAGTATTTTACACCAGGTTTAGGGAAGCTGCCCAACTTATATTGGAATAAATGGTAAGAGAAACACGCTTAAAGAAGGCAATTTATTGTAGTGAAAAGAAGCCAAGGCTAATGGAATAATTTCGGTAAGATGGGTACACCCAGATAACAAGAGCTTTGCATAACTATGCACCTTTTTACAGGGGAAGAAATTAAGAACGCAAAGGAGGACAGTTGTCTTCTGAAATACAGTAGCTACAGAGAGTTAGTACTATTCTTCAGCAACCTTTATAATAATTAATGTATTAAATTCTATTGGACTGTTACATATTTACCTAGCAAATCCTTTCACAGGGTTAGTTAATGACTGCAGAAAGCAAGGTGGTTGTGTGTTAAAAAAGTAGAGTATGTTCTGTAATGGAAATGACTGTGAAATTCTCTGACATCAACGGAGGGGTAGGTGTAGCGAGGCATCAGCAAGCTCTGTGCTAAACCAGCCTCCAAATCATCAGGGTTCAGAGCTGACTCTATAAAGATTCACCCGCAGCAGCTCTGTCTCCTGCAGGTTCTGTGGGTCAGGCATTACTGCCAGTTACTCTCAATATGTACCTGGCATGGTAAAGATTCACATGGAAAAGCATGCCGCTGTGCTGCTTTCTAAGGCACAGTCTCAAAACGAGCATACCTGAGGTGTCTCACATGATTTGGAGATTCCCTGTGTGTGGATCCCTAGCTAAGTGGCTGGGGGGGGGGACCCCTCTGCTCAACGAGGCACAAATGATCTCCAAGGCAATCAAGATGTGATCAGAGGATTCATTCCTCCCCCATTTATTCATCTTTCCCTCTTCCCCTCCTTCTTTCCATTAGACTTGAGAGATGTGAGGTAAAAAGCTTCAGCTGTGGCAAAAAAAGGATTCTTCTCTCTGATTCTACAGAACACATGTATTTGCTGTCCTGTTTACAGTTTTTTTTAATCTCAAATGTTTATCACATAAACGTATTTCATAGTTTTTTTGCCAACTGTTGGGTTAGAGTCTAAAATAACACACTTATGGTAAGATACACTTTCCCTTTATACAATGCAGAGTTCCAGGATCCAATTTTACTACCACAAAACTGATTCTGCAGGGAGAAGAAATCAATTTTATCGATTATCTAATGTTGCATTATGAAAAGTAGACTTTTTTCATTGTGGTTTTGTTTTTAAAAAAAAAAAAAATTGCAGAAGACTTTAAAACCTTTCCATAGTAAGAACAGCCGCTTTCATGTTTATTATGAAGACCATGCATCAGACAATGTGTTGTTAGTATATCATTACTAATAGAAAGATGCTGGCAAATTGGAGAAATGTTCTGACTAAAGTCAGTGCCAGGGTACCACATGAGTAAAGCCGATCAACTGCACAAGTGGATTGACTGAGGAATGAGCGGTTAACAGGTTTACTGAAAAGGCTCCCAAAGTTTTAGTGGATAACAAGCTGAACAAGAGACAACAGTGCCACGGTACTGCAAAAAAGGCAAGTGTCACCGGGATGTATAAACAGGAGTGTCTTATGTAAGATGCATGAAGTAATCCCTCTACTCTACTTGGCACTGGCCAGGACTCAGCTGAAGCACTCTGTCCAGTTTTGGGCACTGCACTTCAGGAAAGATGTGGACCAACTGGAGAGAGCCCAGAAGAAAGCAGCAAGAATGAGCAGAGGTCTAGCAAACATGACCTATGAGGAATGATTGAAAGAATTGGTTTGTTTAGTCTAAAGAAGAGAAGTCTGGGCCTTCAAGTATGTAGCAGTCTTCAAATACGTAACAAGTCACAGAAAAGAAAGGAACAGATTGCTCTCTGTTTCCACTGTTGAAAGCAAAGACACGATGGCACTCGAACTGCAGCAAGGAGGCAGCGGAACTTCTCTTACGGTATGTTTGAATGATACAGAAATGGTTGATTCTACCTGCTAGGAGGGGGGTGGAGTAGATGACCTCTCAAGATTCCTTTTGGACCTTTTTTTACTATTTGTATGATGTAATAATAATTATGACTGACTAATGCTTTTTTTTGTAATACTTCTGACCGTCTAATTTTTCTTTGGCTACTCCCATTCCTTTCAGAAAGAGTATGCCCTTTCATGGGTTTGTACTGTTTTTTTTTAAATGCACAGATGTTCCAGTAATTGAAGATCAGACTAATCTAATATACCATACTGACGCCTCTTTTAGGCTTCCAAATCATTCTTTAAACTCTAATAATTGTATTGGCCCTCAAACATGTACATTTCTAGTGAAGTAAGTGTTGCTGACGGTTTTGTTTGCAGAAGCTGGGATGATAACTTTGAGAAGTGTGAGTTTGCCCATGCATCCCAGCAGGCACTTTGTTGAGGAGTGACAGCACTCCAGTTGTCAAGTGTTGAATGTTTTGCCGTGGAACAAGGTGTTCAGGGAAGAAGAGGGACGATCATGTTATTAAGGCCTGCAACCATCAGATTTGCAAGTAACAAGAAAAGGTCACAGAGAAGCTGACTAGCTTCTCACCTCTCAACCCGCATTCACAAAGAGAAGACCTCTGCTTCTTTTACCTTCAGTCTCAAAGCTGGCCAATCTAAGGGGTTAAGTATCTATTTCAGGAAGAGAAGGGAAGGAAAGCCAAAAAGCATACAAGCTCCCATGGAGGCTTAGTGCAAGGAGTCGTGATGTCACTGACATCTTTGGACACCTGTACAGGGGACCCAAGTCACTTGTACAAGATGATATTTTGAACAGTTTTTTGAACAGTGAATAGTGTTCCATATAGGCAGAGGCTGCTTATGGGTAGAGCTTAGAAGAAAGTCATTCTGTCCCTCCTTCCTGGCATAAAAAAGCTGGGGAAGACAGCCAGCCAGAGGCAGACAGCTGCTCAGTATCATCAGTTTAGTTAGGTGATGGTCCAAGTGTGATTCATTAAATGTTTTCATTCTACAAATCCCCTATTCACAAAAGTAGAAAAAAAAATAGAGAGAAAGAAGTCAGCTGAAAAAGAGTGCACTAGGAACAGATAATATGTATCCTGAAATAATTGACAAGATGAAAGAAATACAACAGCCGGTCAAGAGTTTTAAACTGTGCCGTGATGATGCAGTAGGTATGGTCCTGTCCCTAACACAAAAATAATGTTTCTTCTTCAAAGGCTCTGAAATTAATTTTCTTGATCTATGATAGTTTCAGCTAAAATAGAAAAACGAACACTTCTTACCTTATATGCTTGTCTAACACCCCCATTATCAGCAATGTTTTCTCCTAGTGTGTTGATTCCACTCAGCTGTAAAACAGAAAGGAAAAGTATAGTTTTCTGAAAAGAAGAGCTTATCCAGGACCTGTAATGCCAAACTTCATGCGTTTTTCACTTTTTAAAGGCAAGAATTCCCTTAAAATCTGAAGTTTTAGCAGAAGATTATGTTGACATCTCTGAAAAGCCTTTGCCTCCCTTGTCTCAAAATCCATGCAGATACTATTGTTTTCCCTAATCCTCTTCTTTCGCCTACAGGCAGCTTTCTAGGCTCTCAAATCTTTTTTACCCAGATTTTCTGATGCTTAGTCATTGTTCATTCGTTCTTCCTATTTTCTCCATGTCTTTAACCCTCAGCTTCTTACTACAGTTCCAATTAGAGGAAGTGGGCAGAATCTGTCCATATAGTCTACGAAACAAGTAAAAATCCAAACTCCAAATAGTTGAAATTATCAGTTAACAGACATCAGCAAATCTGCTAGAAAGTCAGTATTTTCCTGTGTATTAGGCAAGTTAGGTAGCTCTTTGGTAGCAAGATACATAGAAGATATCTATTTAGCTGGTATAGTATTCGTAAGTCAGTGAAGTATCACTAAAAAAGACGAAGCTTTAGTAATGAAGAATCTGTAATTTTATTTTTAAAAAATTGTATTTTCAACCTTTAGCCCAAGATATTGGGCTATGATATTCGAAGCTGCAAAACTTGGAATCATCATTAGATTGAATTTAATGTGTGACAAAATGGCAGAAAAATATGTTGAAATATTATTCTCTATTTTTAATGGTCTCTCTGTGAGTCCCAACAGCTTAACACACAGATTAGGAAAACCTCAGGGCTGGAAGTTTTATCTTTTCCCTATTCTGTATGATGGAATATATTGTCAGCTTCTAAAAAACCCAGACAGTAGTAGTCAGAGAAATAGCTTCTTGTAAGTGTCTTCTCATTCGCCGCTTAGCTCTAGGAGGTCCCATCCAAGAGAAATTTTGCTCCTTACAGAAAAACAGGTGGTGGCACGGTTCAATGCCACGTGTGGTTATCCAGTGAAGTCCAAAATAAACAAGGTGGATGTTTAAAGTAAGTGGTCTTCCACAAAGCAACGTAACTGAGCGCTCCTGTAGTAAAGTGCTTTCCTTTCTTTACTGTACAGCAACGACCCAGGGGCTGACACTCACTTGTCATGTCACTTGCCATGTGGAAGATGCAGGACTGTGAACTAAAAACTGCACTGGTGCAGTATGTACCTTGGCTGACAGAATGATGGCAACTCAGCTAGTAATTGTGGTTGAAATTTACTATCTGTAGCTTTGAAGTATGTGCTCTGCCAGCCTGGGACAGTAAAATCCCTATGGCAGCAGGGTGGGAGCAGTGTGAAGATGCTTAAACTGTCTCTAGATGATTAAAGCTGGGTTATGTGCTAGAGACAATGCAGAGGCATTAGCAGGGCATTTGGTCACCCCTGAAATGACATGCTGTGAAGTGCTGTGTTACATATACAGGGCCGTCTCCATCCAGTGGCAGTTTTGCAGCTTGCATTTAATAGGAAAAGGACTGGTCTCCTGTTCAGTATGAGTAATTGTAATATCACTGTCACCTGTTTCTGTAAGTTAACAGAATATTGATCTTGTTGGGACACAGAATATACCCAATCCTGCTAACTGTTCTCGTGAAATTAGGGCCTCCAGACACAGACACTACACTGAATGCCTAATAATTTTAACTGTGCAGAATGCTATAAATGCTGTCGCATTTAGATTGTCTGCCTCCCCTAAATCTGCTTGTCATCTTTTCCTCTCCTGCAGTACCCTGATTCTTCTCAGACCTTTTTGCTCTGTAGTCCAGATATTTGTCTTGGGGAAAGAGCAAGAAACTTTTGAGTGAAGGAAAGCAGCAGGCAGGATTTGTTTTGATGGGGATATGTATTATTTGTGCATCAAGATTTGGGGGAATGAGGTTCAAACTTACAAATTTTTTTTTCTATTCCTTTGTGGAATTAAAAAAGAGCCTTTGAGGGCCCAAAAAGGCTTCTAGGACAGCCACTCATTCACAACATAAATCCTGCCTCTTTCAGAACAGTCAGCATATATGTGGAGTTTTTACCAATATCTTGAATTTTAAGAATCAATTTTGCTTTTTTTTTTGTTTGGTGTAGAGACGACAGTGTTGGCCATAAGCCAAGAGAGCATTCATGTGAATAAGGGTTTGCATGTTTAGGACATAAGGTTTTGTGCTTCCTCATTAAAAATAACATTGGTAGTTACAAATAAATATGACATACATGCTGTCCACCTGCTAGGTCCCATGAAAAGTTTCCATACTGGTACACCATACACTGGGATAGCTCCTTAAAATTGCGTGCTGATTCTTCAGTCCACCAGTCTACGAGGTCTCCATTCTCATTAAAATTTCTGCCTGCAATAATATAACAGAATTATGTATACAGGAAAAGAGGTTTTTGATGCAGTAAGAGGGGTAGCAAGTAAGTATAATCACTCATGCAAAAAAATTGCTGTAATGAGGCAGTCATACAGATGATGTGGGTTTTTTGTAGTTTGTTTTTTTGTTTGTTTTTTTTTTTTGCACTAAGAGGGCTATATTTCAGCAGAGGAGGAAAAGAAACTAATTCAGACTGAATCAGAAGATGGGATTAAGGCTCTCTTAGGAAGCCTGGTATGGTTCTGACCTGTGACTCAATGCTGGATTGATCGTAGCGTGGTCTAGAAATGAACGATGTGGCTGGGCTGCAGGTCTGATTGCTAGACCCTTGGGTTCACACCTATGCCAGCCTAATGACACACCCTGTTCACAATTATGCATAGTTGATGATGGTTTTTGATGTAGCCTTTGGAAAAAGCAAGTGACCATGAACTATATTAAAAGCCCTTGTGTGCTGCAGGCCCACATCCTGGGCTGTTGCTGCAGCCCAGCAGCTACAGGAGCATCTGTGGGATTCTTTGGATAGTGCTTTTAGGAATCATCATGGGGAACAATACTGTAAAGCCTCAGAAATCCAGATTTGGTCTTATATATGGAAACTTCATCTTCACTTTATCTGCCCCCTAGAATGATTAAGCACTAAAGCATGTAAAACATTCTGTGCATTGTAAGATTTGTAACTAGAAACTCAGTGCCTTACCATTGTCATCAAAACCATGTGTGATTTCATGACCGATGACCATGCCTATGCCACCGTAGTTCAGAGATTTGGGCTGGGATGCACTGAAGAAAGGGGGCTGCAAAATGCCAGCAGGGAAGACTGAAAAAAAACCCACAACACAATTAAGGCACTGCCTTGTTATCCTATGTGCGCAGTGTGAACAGACCATTTTTATGGGCTTCCACCAAAGTCATGCTGTTCCCTCAGATTTACCAGCAACGTGAATTGACACATGGTAATGGCTGTAGGATAGTAGGAACAAATCAGCAGGACTACTCCCCAGCTCCCTCAATCCTACGGCAAAGCAAAATAGCTCTTCAGACACTTGCAAAATCATGATCAGCTTTTACTTTGTCTTTGTTACTATTTTACTCTGCAAAAAAGCAGTTTACTTTTCCAATTTACAGCACTTAGCATTCTCAGACTTCTGTATCATTATTAAATAAACCTCACAACATCATGAAAAGTGTTCCCCTAGAGGAATAATTATTTGATCATTGCCCCCACTGCAAATCAATCTGAGGGAGACGAATTTATTTTTCCACTGAAAATATCAGTAACTCCCACTAGAATCAATAAAAATAGGCCAAGCTGGGAATGAAAGAACTAGAACAAAGCAGTTCTTTTCAACCACTTCTGTGCTCATTTTTCTAGGCTTTTAAGAAAAAAATTAGAAAAAAGAAATCATGTTGCAATTGTGTTGTTTTTATAAATGAAGAATTAAAAAAAATTCTATAAAATACTCAGTTACACTTTGTATCTCATGCAGGCCTTTTCCCTATACTTCAGCCTGTTGCAGCAATATGAAGTATTAATTCTCACTGTGAATGAGATGTACGTAACTCTACAAAACTTGAACAAAAAAGGGGAATTACGATGACAGTTTTCACACAATGAAAGAAAGAAAACAGATACTTCTTGCATTTCAGCATAAATCCAGTACAGTTCTAGCAGTCTCTTTCGAGAAGAACCATGGGAAAATTGAAAAATAATAAACAGGTTAGAAAAGAAACTATTTCTGCTGTCCTGTGCAAACTGCTGCCTACTGTCACAGTAACCCTATTACATTGTTAGTTCGACATGGAATTAAATATCCAATGTTTTGATGGTTTTATCAGAAAGTATTGATAGTAAAGACAAGAGTGTAAATGCCATACTGTGTGATGGGCTATTTTGATGACTGGCAAACCAGTGATATCTGGCATGTACAGCATCAGAACGCTATTCTTTTTGGAGATTACTGCTAGCAAGATGTTTACTCAGAATGACAGGCATCAGTCCTGGTGGCGTGGACTATTACAACTGTAACTTCACTTGGAGCTCAGCCTGTCTTTTGCTTGAAACCATAGGACTATCTTCCCTCCCTGGATGCAGTTACCCGGGCTTTCAGTTCAGTTTAATTAACACCCTGTCACCACATACATTTTTAGAGTAAAATGTTGGAATTTGTAGATTTTATTTATTTTTAACTCCACCCTTCTGAAAACAACTTATTCCATGACTTCTGTTAGATAATACAGAGCTGAAGTAGACGGGCATTCCTCCCACAGTGGGATACATTTCGAGTAGAGATTTAAAGAAGAGAGAAGTGCAACTCCTTTGGGATCTAAAGGGCAGATGGTACTTCTCAGCTTTGTGAACATCCAAGGCAGGAAAAGGCATAAAGTATTGCCCTCAGAATCTGTGCAGCCGTGGACAAAAGAAAAGAAGATGTTGCTTTTCTTCATGAGTGTGTTTGAGAACAGTAATGCCTTTACCAGGACTGATTGTGTTGCATAGTATCCCAACAGCCAGAAGCATGGGTCAGTTCAGTTCTGCATACCTGCCTGTGGATCAGAGGTAGCTGGTACCTAAAGGACCAAATGGTGGGCCACCCTACTAGCAGCAGCTCAGCTGATTTTTTTGAGGTTGAGTGGCTTCCATATGATCAGTGCTGCTGATGGAACAGTGAAGGTCAGACCATATTAAAATGTAATAATAAAGCTCTAAATTTCCTACACATCATGCACAGAACTCCTCTTTAGAGGGATTTTTTTTTTTTTTTAAAAGCATAATACTAAGCTAATTCAGACATCACTCTAAAGATCAGACTGCTTTAATTATCCTGTGGCATGCCATAGCTAAAGGATGAGGTAAGAATTTATGGCTCATATTAACTGCCAGTCACCAGTTTCAGTCTTCCAAATCATGACTCCTTTTCTATGAATTACTGAACAAAGCTATTTTAAACAAAGCCTTCTGAGCAGATTTTTGTGCTAAATGGTCAGTAATGAGCTAAGTGCTCACTTAGCTTTACCACCTGCCAAACTGACTGCACTGTCTTGCCATCCTTAACCAAGCCATGCTGGTCAGTTAAAGTCAACACAGTTTTGTCTCTATGAAGTCTATCTTGGATTTCACAATGCTTATTTCATGTTTTACCTTTAGAACCCACTGCAAAGCCAAAACAGTTTGGGTTAACTGGAAAAGTTCATGAACCTGGGCAAATATCACCAAAGTTTTGACTAGGACATGAAACCTAAAGATAGGTGAGTATTGTAGCTGCTGAATTCCTATGCAAACAGCACCACACCAGTAGGCTGTTTGTAGTGGGCTGTATTCTCTTGTCCTGTTTATGACTGCACCAATACAAGGAGTTTTCTCCGTGCCGCCTCATTCTTGCCCGCATGGTGTTGAGGCTCACAATGCTGCAGTCCCACTGTGCCCAAAACAGTACTCTCTGTGATTCTGAAAGTGCAAGCTATTGCAAAGACACAGGCGACTAGTAGGAGAAGTCAGGATCATATTTGCAGAAATCTGCTTAACAGATGACCTGACTCAGTAAAATCTGAAAATCTAGGACTGCAGGACTTTTTTTTATCTTCTTTAATTCTTCAGTGGGGCAGAAATAATTAAAAAGAAAAAAATCCTTTTGGAAAGCTTGGCTTAGTTTGTTGATTTCTTCCATTATAAACCTGATGCTACTCCTTTAAACCTGCACTCACAGAACCAAGACTTATGTGATCAGAAGTGCTAAATGAACTTTATTTTTTTGCACAGAAAACACTGACTGTGAAAATGTTAGTATGCTGTATCAAACACACCCTGTAAAAACTGGAAGAAAACTGCAGCCATTTGGCTTAGTGCAGCTGTGCTTGCAAACTGAGCAGCAGGGAGTGCTTTTTGCCATGTAATAAAGTATGATAATTGGTCCCAAAATAAAGCTTCCGATTACCGCTGGTGCTACTGGAAGTCCTGCTGGCAGTGGCAGTCTTGCAGATCAGTGACATTATTTTTGATACTAGTACTATAAGAGCCCAGTGGAAGAGAGTATCGGACATTTTTCACCTTGATTTAATAGTTCGTTTGATAAAAGAACTGGGACTGTATCGGAAGCCATTACTGAAGACTGAAAAGAAGTGGTAACTTCATCCCTGGCAATGAAAATGTCTCCACCAAATATTTTCTTTGGAAGGCTTCATAAATAAACAAGAAACAATATTGTTTCATTTCTGTGCAGAGCCCTGCAGGACAAGGTTTTTTCATTTTTTTAGAGCCTTGTCTTCAGGAGTTATACATGGATCATAGTACCTCACTAATGGCTTAGAAAGGACACCGCAGTTTATGACACATGGATAGTAATATTTGCAGAATGGGTATGACAGAAATATTGTGAGACATAATTAATGTTGTAAAATGTTTTGTGACTATTGAAAGACTGCACCACTGTGAAGAGATCTGCTATGGTTCACAAGATGAGAAACCTCAGTGCTTCCAGGTGGTTCTAATCTTCAGCGATAATGGATTTTTTTTTTTATTTCTTTAAAAGCATTTTAATGCTTTCTCTTCTGTTTTAAGTTATTTTTAACCATGGGTAGGCTGACATTAGAAATGTTTATACTCAAAAGCATTACGAAAACTATTTCATTGTACTGAACTTTTCTCTTACTTTTTAAATTTGATTTTTCCTTGGTTTAAACTACCAGGTTTCCGTTTTCACTTTTCCAACACAAAAGAAGCAGAATTAAATGACACATCAGACAGTGAACTTGAAGTCATCTGGCAGACTTTAAATCTTGAGAACAGCAATTAAGGATGCCTCAAAATTCCTTAAACTTTTTTTAAGCCATATGTAAAAGAATGTATGTTAGAACTTTGCATTTAAGATAGCTAACAGTTAAGACTTGCAATTTAAATGGGACTACTTAAAGTAATACTAGTATGGAGCTCTTACATCCTGTGCTTCATAATTAGATCTTGAAGTGCTATAGACAAGATAGCTGGTGCGGGATTTTCTGAGTAAACTGTCTTTTGGGAAATGCTGGTTTCACTGAGCCCCAAATGTTTTGTTCCAACTGCCATGATTATTTTTACATAGAGAAGGTGGTGACAGAGCCATGTAGGATTTCTGTCGGCTTGGGACTTGAAGCAGCTCTGGAACAGTGACCATATGCTCCAGAAGCAGTGACCCCATAAGTTCCTGGTCCCATGCAGCATGGGACAGTTGGCTCAGCCCAGCTTATGTGAAGCTGATTGCTGTAGTCTGTCTTCTGAGCACTGGATCCTACAGCTGTGTATGGGAAGGTGCTGGAGATGAGGAAATAGAAAATGAGAATAAGTTGTTTTTTGCACTAATATTCCAGCACTGTTTCATCATCGAATGCAGAACATCTGCTGCCTCGATAACAGGACGTTTGTTTTAGACTGGCCTCACTCTCTGTAATTATCCTTACGGAAAGCAAAGTGTACTGCTTCATGAGAACAGGTATGGTGATTCTGGCCTACCATATGAAATGTTACGGGATTCTGAGCGGTCCAGTCAGTGAACTGGCGTATTCATTAACCAGCAGGATGAAATTCAACATCCTTCCCAAAGCCTTACAAATAAGCTTGTACAAAGGAATTGCGAAGGGGCTATAAGGAATGGAAGCCACATGTACTCTATGGCAGGAAGTTCCATGACGTTCTTTTAGTCAGTGTTTCATTCAGGTGAAAGCGGTACTGTACTCCCTGTTCATCCCTTAAAAAAAAAAATAAAGGCTGGGGAGACCAAATTGACTTGGTTATTAAACTTCTAGCCACTCCACACTGCTATTGCTTTCATGGCTGAATCCCAAGCCTCTGTCCTTGTTCTGCACAAAGGCAATTCAAAACATGAGAAGATGAAAACACTATGAATGAAACCTCTGATTTTGCTGCACTGAGGCCCTTCTGCAACCCCCATAATATTAAGATTGTTTCACTTCTTGATTTTAAAAACACATACATATATATATACACACACACCATTAAATCTGTATGCAATTAATAAGTTGGTAAATCTTACCTATCTGATTTCTACTTGCTGAATAAAAAGCATTGACAACAGCAGCTCCACTTATCCACCTAGTAACAACAGACGAATAAATGTTAGAATTTCAGTTCTTAATGGCAGAGTTAACCATTACTGGAACAAACCTAGACACTGAATCACAGAATAATTGAGGTTGGAAGGTACTTTTGGAGATGATTCTCAAGTCCAATGCCCCAGTGTGCTCAGCCTCTCATCGTATGTCAGACACTCCAATCCCTTAATCATTTTAGTAGTCCTTTCCCTTTGTTATTCAAACTGATTAACGATACTTATTTTTTGTTTCTATTTCTGCTCATACTGCAGCATTGTACAGACAAAATTTCCCATATAAAGAAACTGAAACACAGAACCTGAGGTTATAATGGTATCTAAACATTTGGGTATAACGGAATGATCTATTTGATTAACTGTATTGCATATGCCAACCATATGCAATGCAAAGTATTCTAACAGTGGCTACTGCTTGATTAAGTGAAAATAAATTTGCAGAATAAGTTGTAACTATCAGAGGATAATTAATTGTAGTTGATACTTCCAGGCTCACTTTAGGTAACCTTTGAATGCAATTGAACTTAGTTAGTTTAGTTTACTAGTTACTCCTAACTAATATACACTTGTGAGAACAAAATAGGAGTTGTGTTAAATCAAGCTGAAACAATTGAACAAGCCAAGCCCAAACACAGCTTGAAGTTAAAATAGAGCAGAAGTGAGGTGGCTGTTAGGTGGAACATAAATTTTCAGTTAATGATATGTAAATACAGCAAAAGAAACAGTTGGAACTATTTATCCACAATAATTACTATAGTTCTGAAAAGCTATGACATAGTATTTGGAAAATTCATAGTGGTCATTCCAGAGGTGTGACGTATATACTTCATCTTCTGAAAAGGTGAGAGTTTGAAGATGCAAGATGACTGACTAGAAAGAGTCTGAACAGTTGCAGGTTTTGATTTTTTTTTTTTCCTTAAGAAGTCTGGAACAGCACTATGAAAATGATAAAGTAATTAAAAATAGAAACACAGAATCATAGAATAATTTAGGTAAAAAGGACCTTTAGAAGTCATATGGCCCCATGTGAAGCTAACTAGATCAGGTTGCTTAGAGGCTTGTCCAGTCAAGATTTGAGTATCTCCAAGAACAGAGATACGGAGATCTCACAGCCTCTTTGGGTCTTGTTTGACCACCCACATTGTGAAAAGTTTTTCCTAATATCTAATCAGAATTCTGCATGTTCCAGCTTGTGTCTTCTCCCACTTGTCCTATCACTGTGCATCTCCAAGAAGGGTCAGGCTTCTCTATATCGCCTCCCATTAGGCAGTTGAAGACAGCAATAAGACCTCCCCTTAGTCTTGTCTTTTTTAGACTGTACAAAGCTAGTTCTCTTATCCTCTCCTCAACATAAATCCAGCTCTGCAGCCCTTATTCAAATGAACAGTCTTGCAAAGTTAGCATGGCCTATGGTGACCACAGTAATTTTTCTGATTCGGTTTAAATTCACTTCCAAATGGGTCAGAGGTGAGACAGGAAGAGTGTCCAGTACAGCTAGAGAATGTGCCATGTCAGTCTTTTGGTACATCTACATTCTACATTAATATTTTAATTCAGAGCAGGAGTACGTTTCTGAAGTAAATTCCTGCTCATCCTCATTTAATTATGCTTTCTCTTTTCTCATGCAGTCTCTGAGCAAGAGAAATGAAATTCTCAGGGACAAAATTCATCTTTCAGATGAACTTAACTAAAAAGCTGCTCTCCAGGAGTCCACTTAATCCACTCTGGGAGCTAAGGGACCAGACTAGACCTACTCCTGAGTACTTAACCTTCTACGCCATCTCCCAATTTCTTTGCCCTACTTGCTAATGTAGGTCCAGCCTTTGAGAAACGAGCAATGCCCTCTTACCTGCCATCTTCATGGAGGAAAAAGCGCAGGTCATTAAATGATTACTGATTACCCTCCAAGTACTGCCTCCTGTGGAAACTGGATGAAAGACTACACACAGTATTTTTAAATACTTACTCCTCTTTGTCCACCTTTTCTCTAAGCTTTTTCAACCTTTTCTTCTGGGTAAATACTAAATTTTGAATAATGTTTTCAAAGTATTCTTCTTCTTTGTAGTTCAACTAAAAAGAAAGAGGGAAAAGTACTTAGTGGTGGTGTTACTGATGTGCAATAAGACACATGGATCTGGAAAATCTAGTCTGAAGCATGATGAGCTAAGCAATTCATTTTTAAGAGTGTTTTTTGATCTACAATTAGAACTTGGTTTGCAGTGCTCTGCTACATCACAGAGTTGATATTGTAGCTGGATATATTTTAGCGGCTGTATAGTTTTTTCCAGAGATCTTTATTCCCTCTTTAGATATGTATTTTGAGTCGAGTTCAGCATTTGTTGGTTTTGACCCTAACCTCTGGGGGTTGCCCGCTTGAAACCAGTAGCTACCAACTTGGTAAGCTGCAATTCCACCTTAGAAAGAACACATGAATAAGGCTCAAATGGTGTTTTAAAAAAAACGTACTTTGGTTATATGTCTGTATTTTTCAAAATTAAAACTTTGACTTCTAAGACGCATTCTGCCTGAACATACATGTATACTAAATACATTAATGGACTTACTCTTACAAATGAACCTCAAGGTAAAAGAATACCGAGGTCACATTTTGCAGTGAAAAAGCTCAGATGCAGTTTAAATTATATAGGTTGTCTAATGTCATACTTCAGGGACTAATTACAATCCATAGATAAATAGGCATAGTTACTAAGTTATGTGTACTTGCATCCACTTCAACCAGTGTTACGTCAATCCGTGGCAGATTTAGAAATACTGGACTGAACACCATTGGCTCCCTGTTTTATTCTAGCATAATTCCTCTAGAATTTCTACATTCCCTTGAAATACCATCAAATACTTATCACCATCTGTACTGGATCAGCTGTGCTACACTAGCTTTTAATACATCCTTATTTACACCTGTGCAACTGAGCACAAGATGGAGTTATTCTGTGCAGATGCATATGGTTTGGCTTGGCTACGAAGGCAAATTCACCATTTTTTCTCTTAAGACACTTTTCTAATTATACCACCTATTGCGGATACTTACCTCCTGGTACTCGCTGTTCAGCTTACTGTCATCAGTCATGATCTCATCTGGATAACCAATCCTCTCTCTAATTGCTGTTGCCTAGGGACAAGATAGTTTTATATCCATAGCAAATCAGCCATATTTTTAAATAAATCATAAATTATATAATAAATGCAATATGGAAGCAACTGCAGAAGACCCATGATGTTAATTATATTTAGGTTTTGTTTACATTTTTTTACTCATTGAAAGCACTGTAAAGTTTATGGTTAATTATAACAATGGCAAATTCTAGAAAGTATGCTCTGTTCCTTCCTTTGCAAGTAAACTTAGAGAAATGTGCACAAGACAGCCAAACATACTTCAACTATGCTTTTGAGTTGAAAGGCTGGTTTCAACAAATAGTAGAAATCCTGAAATATTTGACATACTTTACAGCATGTAAAATAGCAAAAAAATTAGTAACTGGATGTTTTTTAACTTCAGTACATTATAGAAAAACACATTTACAAATTTCCAGAAATTTGTAGTTTGACTCACTTTGGCTCTGTATCCATATTTCTTAACTAGCTCCCACATCTACACTGGAGTGAAATAATTTATTTAAATGTTCCCAAATTTTGACAATTTGAAGTCCTGAACAAAGCTTTTTAACCCAAACCTTACTCAGTTTCTTTTGATAACCAAGTATTGTTTTGTATTTGATGTCAATGTCAGGAGTAATTAAAAAAAAAAAAGATTCTTTAGCAATTCTTTCTACTATTTCCATATAAATATGTCTTAATAAATTTAGCAGTAAAATCACATTATTTATACAAATAATTTTCTGATGTAGGCTATTCCCACAAACAAGTGAACTTTATAAGCCACATGTGGAGTGTGCGTGGGTTTTTGATCCTAACTTTTCAGACAGTTTGCATCTCATTTTGTAAATAAATTGTTCGTTATAGTGGAAGTATTTCATAGACTTTGTACATAAACTGTCTATGTCTAATCATAGTACAGAACGTGTTTAGGATTTTCAGTTTACTACCTGACTTACACTGCCATTCCTGATTTGAAGTTACTGTGTGGCTGTAACTGATCAATACGTGTAACTATGTAAATAACACTAGGAATGTACATAAGCACCAGTTTGTATAACTGCATCTTTGCTGTCTGATCACATCAGAATCAATATAAGCTCACTGGATGCCATGACTGTCTTAGCTATCTGTTGCAATCGTAGCTTTTTGCAGACTTTACAGTCTAGAGTTCTTTGATAAACCAGTAATATTTTGATATTTATTTTAAATGTTTTTTTCTAAGATTTTCTAACACAAAATTCTGGAGGAAAATGCCAGGTCCCGCTTTATAATTAATAAACCCATGATATTTTCCAAGCTTTTTTAAAATTAAATTTTAATAATAAATTATCATTAAAACCGCAAAATTGAAGATTTTTTATTATCTCTACAGTTTAACAAAATAGATATGTAATAAATAGTTCTCTCAATTGCTTCACTCCCAATTCAGGGCTCTCTACAACTGATTTCTGTCACTTATTCCAGACTTACATGAACTGTCTGAAGCTACGTCTTCCTTTAAAAGAGAACTCACTGATGGTGTCCAGCCTGTGGTTTGACTTTTTGTTTTTGTCCTATCACTCCCAATAGCTGGTCAAATCACCATAAATCATTCCTTCTCATTTTCAGTATTACTTTCTTGTAGATATTCATTATCTAGCCCCTTAATCACTGATTTGCCTGGAAGGTCTTAATCTTGTATATCGATTCTTCCTATTTTCTGTGCTTATCTCCACAGAGGCCCCTTCCCATGTAATATGGATCTGATATAGGAAGTCTGCAAGCTGCTGTGCCTATATAAACACAAATATATGTGGGTTTTTTATATATAAAATAGTGATAGATGTTACTGCTTATGTTTTTCAGGAAAAACAATTGAAATACTGATTTTTATAGAAATACACAACATTACCAATATTTAAGATTTAACTTACTTTTTGTTCTGCTTTCTTTTTGGTTTCTGCATCCATCCAGGTAAGTTCATCTAAGGTTTTTATAAAAACATCACGTATATCTGCAATCATTTCCTCAACCTTGGAAAAAACATCGCTATGTTACAAATCCACATAAAATGATCCCATTATTTTTCCACAGTCATAGTTTGTTTATTACAGACTTGTTTTTCCTGCACTAGCTGCTTGAGTATATGCCGTTTACGGGCCACACCCAAAAATCTGGAGCTCAAGTTAAGTAGTATTTTTAACCTGTCCTGTGGGAGGAACAGGAATGGGCATGACCTCACAAGGTAATGCAACTTAGGTTACCAAAAATCTGTCAGATATCCATCTGCTGGATGTTGTGCATCTGATCAAAATATTCTGTCTATGTCAACCACAAAAAATGGTGTATCTTAAGCCTGGATTACAGTAGGAGTGATAGGAGGAAAACTAAGGCTTAACTCCAGGTTAATTTTCAGCAATTTTCTGTGTGAATGAAGACAAACAGAAATAACTGATTGTCCCTGCACATCGTGTAGGCAGGATGTGAACTAGCGTCAGTCTCAAAGAACAAGCAGTGACTGTTCATTTCAGTAAGTGCTGTTCCTTGGGCGTGCGTATGGGCTTGTGCATGATCCATCGCTAATGTACCAGTGGTGCTTTAGGCTCAAGGCTGGCTCATCGAACAAGTGGAGCAGGCAGGTGCCTCTCTCCCTCCAAGTGTGCATACGTAATTGTCGTATTTCACACGTTACTTCACACTGTGGTCATTTGCTTGGAAAGCAGGCCAGCTCAAGACTAGTAATGCAAAAGTACTTAGGTGCAAAGGAATGACTCTCCTAGCACATGCGTTCTTGTTACTCCTCAGTGGTACACTGATTAAGAAGCAAATCTGAAGGTTAGGTTTTTTAGAAAGTGAACCTGCTATATAGAAAAGGTTAATAAAAAGTAATCAAAGCTGTGTAAAGAACTGCATGGTAAGTGACGATTAAGTGACCCTTAGATGGCACACAGGCTACGTTTGCTCAAAGCTTTACCACATGTTTACTGTCTCCAGCAAATGCTTCCTCTACATATAATCGTCCCACTGCATTCTCCATGTTGCCATTGACATAGTTTGCGCAACGACGCCAAACAGCAGTTTCTGACGTTGTGCCGTAAAGTGCCTGTGAAACATAAACATTAGGTATAATAGTGACACCTGGGCCCACATAAGGTGAAGCAGAATGGTGACTGACTGGCAGATGTGTGTTTCAGAGGAGCCTAGTTGACCTTAAATACATGCATTTAATTCACATTTGTGTTTATGGCAGTTCGGTGGACTCACTCTGTAATGGGAACATCTGTCACAGGCTGAGGAAATATGAGAATCATTATTCTTTATCCTTCCAAAACATGAAAAGTAGAGAGGAGAAAACTACTCTGAAAGCTAAGAATGGGAGAGGTTAAAGAGGAATACCCCGACATAAAGCTTTCACTGTAACAGGGATCTGTATTGCAGTTCCAGCTCTGACAGGGCCATTGTGATTATGCAGCAAATTAATTTCTGCAGTGGTAAGATTGTGTTTTCCACCCAACCAGCAGCTTCTATCAGAGCCTCCCACCTTTGGGAGCTTGCAGAGTAGAAGCTTGTTTACTCTATGTGATGTTGCTACAAGGTATGCAAGGATTTTGTCATGATAATGTATAAATATGTGATATAGCTGAGTGGATAATATAATGGTATGACACCTGAATGCAAGGAATATAACAGACAGTGTCATTATAGGGCAACTCTCTGAAATTATATTCTATAATGAAGTTTATATTCCATAATGAAGCACCTCTCCATCTCTTCAGAGGTACAGATCAATGACTTTTGGTGTTAAAAGCTCTGTAACTGCTACACCTTGAACTGAATTATTTGTATTGAAAAGGAAAATTACTAACGTTTCTTTTCACCCTAAAGCATTATGGTCTTTTGAAAACGTTACCAGTATAACACAGCACAGAGATATCTACTGCAGATCTCCCTGAAGAGCCTGTGATGTTGGAACTTTCTGTAACTCATTACTAACAGACAGCTGAATAGACTAGAAAATCTAGTCCTTAATCTATTTCTTTCTTAGATACTCCCTGCACACATACAGGCTGCATCAGTAGTCATTTGCTTACATAGCAAAAGCTTGTATAGCAAAAGTAAATACAACACCTCTCCCCCAGAACTTAAAGCAAACCCAGTAATAAACATTAGCAGTACTGAGCTTAATTCAATTAATAACTAATTCAGAATGACTATGCAGTGAAGATTCCGGTAGATCACTTTGTGCTGCTCAAGCTTATCCTAGTTCATAACCATAGTTCACGGGTCTCAGCATGACTTGGGTAGAGGGCTACTTGAGACCATGGTGGACTTGCATCAGACCAGGACTGCCCTTCACAGGAACTCTGAGATAGACTCTTTTTAAGTAAGCCTAGTGTCATCAGAGGTGCACAAGAAAAAACAAAGTGGTGCTTTCTACAGCAACAGAAACTTACCTGCTTATTAGTAAAAAGAACATGCAATTAAAATGCATTACTGTGGATTCGTATATGTACAGTGCTGATGCATCTGAAATCACACCTCCTGATCTCATGGGGCATAAAGTCTCAACTACAACATCATAGGGAATGCAGTTTTTTTCTCTTTAAATAAATCTTGGGAAAAAAGAAAGATACTGATGTGTTTCTTTGGTGGGAGTAATTGTATCCTGAGGATACAGTTCCAGGAGCTCTAAGTATTAAACTAGTGTCATGATACTACTCTGCATGCTCTTCCACCCCTGCATCTGGGCTTCTTGACAGCAGATGGTAGTAGTAGCTGGAAGGGCACAATTTTGAACAAATGTTACAGTGAAAACTGACAATTTGACCTTGAGATGGAGAACCAAACGTAAGTGACTTAGAGTGACAGCATAGTCCTTCAGTAACACATATAGGCCCACCTACACGTGCAGTCTAGTCATCTGTTGAGATCTTTTTGCTGATGTCTTAAGGAAGTGGTTGCAGAGCCAACGATCTTTCTGCTAGGACTCTGGCACTTTCTGTAGCACATTTTAAGCACTCTGTATTTAAACCAAATAGAGTTTTGAATGAATAAGTAACCAATTAGCCAACCCAGAAAAAAATGGTATGGGAGATTCATGGAATGCCATAACTGTCCTAACATTTATATTTGAAAGCAAATTTAACAAGAAAAATGCTACTTTATTTCCACTGGATTTAGTGTGAGAAGCTCCAGCTATACTGTATCATATATTATTAATTAATTAGCAGACAATTGTATGTTTTTATACATAGGCTATGGTAAAATCTTTTTCCGTTGTTCTTTCAAACTTTGACATTTTTCTAAACGAAACTTCCTCAGTGAAGTCCTAAGATGTAGTGGGGGATGACTTTAACTTGTAGAGTGAAAAACACAGTATTTCCTGATGATGCACACTAAGCAAATATGAAACTTTATATTAAAGTAGTTTCATACTTTAAAGAGTAGGGGAAAAAGCCAAATAATCAATGAATAAGACTGCCCTGTTCAGGCATATAAAACTGACCAAACTCAACGTTTGTTGACTTCCTCCAGGAATTATTATCTTCTTCTGTAACAAGCAGAACCTCCTTAAAAAGCTGCGTATGTGTGTTAAAGAGTTTCTTATGTCACCAACAGATACAACAAAATGGCCTCAACCTTTCTTAATGGAGCTGAGCAAACTTACAAAGTAGAAAGTTCTACTATGGAAATACAAAGGACTTCCATTTCCAATTTGTTTGTGAAATTGCTCAGCATTTCCTTAAAAGCACTAAAATATCTGCAGGATCAAATGACTGAAAAACAAGATTGGGCCCATAATGTTTGACTTTGAATGTATTACTTTAGATGCTGAAGAGTTTGTAACAAATCAATCAGAATTGTAGAGTAATCATTTGCAAATAAATGGGACTGTTCTGTTATCAAAATGAGGATTAATTTAGATTCAGAAAAACATGGAGACCAAGTACCAGAACAGTGCTTTTCAAATCCACTCCAGCTATCAAGCATATAAATATCAAGCAAATACACTCCAGCAGAAGCTTCAGCAAACATATCTAGCTTTTGTGTGCAAAATTCAAAATACATTATATACTACAAGTACATTAAAAAATTATCTTTTGTGGGTCACAAAAGTCATCTTTACAACTTAAAAAGAGATTAATTTCTGCACCTTACGAAAAGCATTCCTTGTGTCCTTGTAGTTGCGGCTTAGGCTGTTGACAAGATCCATTACGAATCGCCAGATCATGTAATTTTGAAGGTCTCTGTTTAACAAAGCAACAATAATAAGCTGGTAATGTTTTCAGGCTTTTTAAGTCTATTTGAAATAAAATGCAAATTACAAAAATACCCAACATACCTACCTGGGAGTGTATTTATTAAGAATAGACTTCAGCCTGATAAGGTATTCTGGATCATAAACAATGACATGTTCAGTGTTCTCAATGTTAATTTGTACAGTTGACATTATATCATTTATGAATTTTGACCAGTTGAATACCTGGAAAAACAATATGCATTATTATATGGTTAAATCATAAAGAGACAGTATTTAGCTGTTTTTTCCAGTTTAAATATGTTTGCATAACACAAATGCTCTGCCTTTTGTTTTCCTAATAGCTGCACTACTTGTAAATGGAGTCATCATAATAACAACTGATCTGAGATAATTTATATCCTCTGTGCTCTAAAATCCTGTTAAAATAGGGTGGTATTTAGCAGAAAGGGTCAAGACATTGTTTTGATTTCAGACTAACACAATTAAAAATGTTATGACCCCTTCCTTTTAGCTTGGAAAAGCAGAAATGGTATATTAAGTAAAATTTTCAATTGCCTTTTTGCTATATTTGGCTAAGAACTTTTAAATCAAAGCATGACTAACAGCCCGATTTTCAGTACAGTATGTCTCTGTGTCTATGGGGCAATAAGATTCGTGGTATACTTGGCAATCCATTCTGAAGCATGTGGTAAGGACTTATTCTGAAGTACATTGAAGTCCATAAAAGGATTTATTTTACTAGGCTTTAAAACAGACACACTAAATCTACTATCTATAATGAATTTTCTTCTGCACACCACAGTACTAGATACTGGAGAAGCAACTGATTCGATAGCATGTCAGTCTGTAGCATGCTGTGACAGACAATTCTCAGGCAAAGGTTAGAGTTCTTGTTTGTTTTCTGCCTCTGTGGTCCTAAACCCCCGTTTTCTTTATGCTGGTATTTACCTTTGCGAGAGGCCCACACAACTTTCATGACCCAGTAGCTATGAAAATTATTTTCTGTTGAGTTTTCATTCTGTAGTGTCCATCTAGTCTGAACAGAGCATTATTTTAGTGTATGGGCACTCTCAACTGGAAACTCTTACTAGTTTGCTGGTAAGAAAAATAATTTCCCTTAGATAAGTCTTTGCTTAGTAATATCATGTGCCTCAGACAGTAGATGGGTCGAAGGACTGACTGGAGAACAGAGTCATTCTCTTGCTTACTAAGAGAACGCAGACTGTGGTCACTGCTTGGCTGCACAGCACTGGGATCTGAGCCATGCAGCCATGCTGTAAGTGGGCAAAGAAGCCAGACTGCGTGCGGCCACATTGCTGTTCCTCCATCACATAACCCAAAGCAACAGAGTAGTATCAACGGGAGGTTATAACCTACGCATTCCCCTTACCCAGGAAGATCACACCTGCAGCTGATGTCAAGCTAAATATTTTCACAAGTGTGTTACTTGTCTTCCTCTGTATGATACCAGCTGAAAGAGACAGATCCTTCAGCTTGGAATACTGTAGATTGTACAGTGTTATATATTCCTCCAATTTCTCCATTCACTTTTTTAATAAATGACACTGATGTTACAGCTAAGTCTACATACTCTGCTTCAAATTCTCCATATTGGCCCAAGGTTTCCTAATCCATCGCCTCTGCGGACCACTGTTTGACTGAGAAAATGATTCAGAGCAGAAGCTGAAAATCATCATCAAAACTCTAGAGCTACTCAGTGCTTTTACCACATTGGGTAGGTACTCATTTTAGTAATGAAAAGGAAGGTGTTACGTTTAAGAAAAGCAAATAATCTTTGTACTTTTTTTTTCAAAGATTTTGTTAATTTTTAAAATTTTTGTTATACCTATTACTTTGAAAAGTATTGGTGATTTTTCCCAGTCTGTATCGTTTGAGAGGAAGGTTTTATTGGAAGAGGGAACGTCTTTCATCAGACAAACTAACGTAGCTGAGGAAAGCAGATAAGCTTTCAGAAACAGAATTACTTCAGGTTTGAGAGAGAAGCAGCAAACTTCAAGCTAATCTTAGGAATAATTGCTGTTCTATCCTTAGACCATTACAACAATGCTACCGACTCCCATCATGTGTCTTTTGAGCATTTTTGGATAAATTTAGAGCAGATGATTATTGCTGATCTGCAGCACTCCCCAGGAACTAAAAATAACCAGGGCAATACCATTCTGTGACAAGAGAAGTTAGTTTCTGACATTATGACTGTAATGGTAACTGTTCAACTAAGACCTGTGGGAGAAGGTAAATTATGAAACAAATTAAGCTAGGCAGAAGTGAACTGTCATATAATTTAAAGTTGAAGAATTTAAAGTCAATAAAAATAGCAGTGATTATGAAACTGTGGTAGGAATAATAGTATTTCATAGTACCTTACTGGCCTCAAAAGACTCAATAACGTGCTCCTGCCAGTCAGACCACAGTGCTTTCCATGTGACACAGTAGTTAACCTGCTTGCTTTTTGTGCAAGATACTGAAGTAGAAGTCATTTATGATAAAAAAATATGTCTACTAAGACGTGACGTTACTGAGGAGGCACACCTATGCTATCAAATCTTTGGCTATTCTTTAGCCAGACTTTGTGGTGCCATTAATTAAAGGTTATACTGCACAAATGGCACATGGCTCAGGATAAGAGAAAAGGCAGAGCTCAAACATCCTGGGGGAGCTACAGTGGGAGGAATGGGGAGAATTTTCCTGATTCATAGTCACGACTTCCTGGGCTCCTTTCAGCTTGCTTTGGGAGCCCATCTTACAGAAGGAATGTTGGAAAAACAGGACTTTTTGTTCTGAATCTGCACCTCTGGATAAATGGAGAGGGCCTGAATAGTCATGCTACAACATATTTGAATCAATCGGTGGCTGCAGCCTTAACTTTTGTCCTGGGCCCTCTGGAGTTGCTGTGGTAATTACAGGAAGGGAATTTATTTGTACTCTGCAAAGGATACTCTCCTGATTTCCAGCAAGGGTTATGTATGTGCAAGATTGTGTATGTGCATCCTGAATCCATGAGAGTAAGTCAAGCTCATGATATTTTTTTTTTCTCTTTGTCCTTTTCCATCTCTTTATGTTGAAGCAGAGGGGCAAGATCTGCCTTCAATCTAGGAGAAACAGTGGGTACAGAAGCACAGTCTTTTACGTATAGTTTAATGTCATCAGATGTTTAGGTAATATAGTGTGCATGTCAGGTATCCTGTTCAATTTCAAATATGTCTAAGCTCAAGAAAGAAATGTCTTTAAAAGAAAAAATTGACAGGCTTCACTATTTAATCTCATCAGTCATAAATTAGAGGTTAAAATATCAGATTATTGATCACTCACCTTATGATCTATTTCCAATGAGAAGTTGTTCTGGAGTTGTGCCAAGGTCATTTTATTGTACAGCAAAAGTGGATCATTTCTGTCTTCAGATTTTGTTGTTGCCTATCAAAATTAATCGTGAGAGAATTACTAAGTACATTGATTCAGTTCACAGGAATTTTGGTAAGTGGAAGTAAAAAGAAAGAAAATTAGTATTTCTGGCTTAATACATTACTATCAGTTTGCACTAACTGTAAAGTATCTCACATATAAATATGGACATCATTTTATAGATAAAAAGTATACAAAAGGATAGTTAAATTACCTAAATTTCTGACAGTAAAATGGAGCTTTACTTTTTGGATTTGTTTTGTGTTACAGCATCAACAACTCAGGCTGTGCAGGAACACTGATTGGAACATAGACCCATAACACTCAAAGCACTGAGTAGACACTGTTACCAATAGATAGAAAAATCTTGGGAGAAGGGAATAAAGGAGATTTATTTATTGAGTATAGGGCGACCAGCATGCTGCGGTAGGAATGCAGTGTGAGCGTTTTGATCAGGATGCATGTGCTATCCGATACGTTCTTTCTGAAACCACTGTATAGAAAGGGAGTCATAACTCATAACTCAGATAAGCTTTGTATTAGTCCAGGCAATGTGGTTTTGCACCGGTGTGTTAAAAATGTGCATACATTAACACCTTAATGGCATGACTGTATGAGGGCCATTTCTTATAGACAATAAAACTGCCTGACTGCCAGAGAACTGTGTCTGTGTTGGTGCTTTATGAGGCAAGTTAATCACACGAGTCTTTAGACAGCAAATGTCAGCAGGGCGGACTCTGGAATTAGGTGCGGACTGAGAGGAGACAAAACCAGCACCTAATGGTAACTACTCCCTTCGTCTCTGAATACTCTCTTGGATATCTTTCTGTTCTTTTCCTCAAACACCAGTGTGTCCCTTGCTAGGATGCTTCTGCAGGCTTCTGAAGTGCATTCTTGTATCCCTTCATACCTTTGTTCTCATGCAGAAGTAGAATCATAGAATCATAGAATCATAGAATCATTAAGGTTGGAAGAGACCTCCAAGATCATCGAGTCCAACCGTCAACCCAACAACACCATGCCCACTAAACCATGTCCCTAAGCGCCTCATCTACCCGTTTTTTAAATACTTCCAGGGATGGTGACTCAACCACTTCCCTGGGCAGCCTGGTCCAATGTTTAACCACTCTTTCAGTAAAGAAATTTTTCCTCATATCCAATCTAAACCTCCCCTGGCGCAACTTGAGGCCATTTCCTCTCGTCCTTTCGCCAGTTACTTGGGAGAAGAGACCGACACCCACCTCGCTACAACCTCCTTTTAGGTAGTTGTAGAGAGCAATGAGGTCTCCCCTCAGCCTCCTTTTCTCCAGGCTAAACAACCCCAGCTCCCTCAGCCGCTCCTCATAAGACTTGTTCTCCAGACCCCTCACCAGCCTCGTTGCCCTTCTCTGGACACGTTCCAACATCTCAACATCCTTCTTGTAGTGAGGGGCCCAAAACTGAACACAGTATTCGAGGTGCGGCCTCACCAGTGCCGAGTACAGGGGCACTATCACTTCCCTGCTCCTGCTGGCCACACTAGTTCTGATACAGGCCAGGATGCCGTTGGCCTTCTTGGCCGCCTGGGCACACTGCCGGCTCATGTTCAGTCTGCTGTCAACCAGCACCCCCAGGTCCTTTTCCAACAGGCAGCTTTCCAGCCACTCTTCCCCAAGCCTGTAGCGCTGCATGGGGTTGTTGTGGCCCCAGTGCAGGACCCGGCACTTGGCCTTGTTGTCACAAGTACCTTGTGACAGCATCAGCACTGGTTCACCTCATACTCCACCCTCTTTTAACTTTCACCTTTTTTGACGGCAAAGGGAGAAAATGCAGGTACACAAACAACTATGGGAAAAGAGTGATCTTGTGATCCATGAGAGTAATTCATGGGAGAACCTACATCACTACTCCCTGAGTACTCTTAACTGACTCGGTCAGGAGCAAGAATAGTAGGTTTTACCTATTTAAACTGTTTTGAAAAATCAGTCACACCAAGTCTGATTTTATCTCTATCCTTTTGTAAAAAAGATTTCCACTTCCGCTTTCCAAATCTACTGTGCATTCAGTATTTTTTTTCTGCATTTTCTTTAACAAATTCCCAAAAACACAATACTAGCTCTCTTCCAGTAACATTCAGGCTGGTGCTGAGTTTTCGACGAAAGAGGTTAAACACCGAGGCAATAGCAGCTTACCCACCACCAACTGTACTCTCTACCAGCAGCAACTGCTATAGTTGTGGTTTCCTTTTGTGTACTCCCCTTCAAATCTTTCTCCAATTAATTCCTTTTCTTGTAACAATTTTCCATCTCTGATCTAAGCCCAGAGGTGTGTTTCTCAGGAAAATGTGAAGAAAATCAAAATCAGATGATTTTAGTTTATACAAATGCGGGGGAAAGGTCTTCCTCTGCCAAACACATGCCCTTACTAACAGTGCAATTTGAAAAATAGCTGAAGCTAGAAAATTTGTATTTGGCTTGTTTTACAGTCATCCTCAGCTTCTGAAATGTTTAATAATCATAAGCCATGTTTTAGCTCATGAATGCTTGAATTTCCATTTGTTTTTCTCCGTTCAAGTTCAAATTCTAGCTATTTCTCCAAGCCATGCTTTAATGGAGAACAGTGTTTGATTAAAAATGCACTTCGAACAATCAGCATTGTGGAGCAGCTTGTGCAGGACAAACATTACTTTGTGTTACATGGCAGGCCAAGGGTTGGGAATCTACTGCTCTGATAACCAAACAGCCCATGAGGAAAAAAGGACAAAGGGAGAAGAGGCCCGAAAGCATCTCCTAAAACTCACTTTCTAAAACAGACTAAACAGAAACCAAGTCTCTCTCGCTCTCTCTTTCTTCTCTTGACGGGCTTCTATGAACAGATTAGGATAAAACATTTTGCTATTTGGAAAACAGCTAACTCAAATATTTTCCTTTGCTCATTAGAAGGCATGTCTTTCTTATTATGTGTTCCTCTTAGGTGTTCCAGGCCCCATACATTTTTGGTCAGCTTTTGGTCCCACAAAATAACATTAGCAAGTAACTTAACAACTCAGCTTACAGTTAGCTTTCTTAGGTATTAAGAAAAAAGTCAGTTATTTAAAGGATACTTTAAAAATTTTTTTCTTACATTGGCAATCTCCTTCTCCAGGTCCATAACTCTTTTCATTTGTTCAGAAATCTCACTCTCATTGAAAGAAATATTTCTTTCTTGTAGGATTAGTTTAGCTACAGAAATCATGAAATCAACATAGGCAGAACATGCCTGCAGGAAAAAATACAAACATTTTAAAGACAAAACTCTTCGAAGTATAGCATACCTTGATTATCTTTAAGATTTCATTTTTATTTTTATGAACTACAGTTCTTCATCCCTTTCTTAAATAGTTTAATAGTAATTTACTCTGAAATACTGTTAGATCACGAATAGAAATTAACTTTGAAAATTCCCTCATAGAAAATTGCTGTATGATTTGTAGCACTGTTCAAAGCTAAACAGTCTCAACTACTGCACTGTGTTTTCATTATTTAAAATGAGACATTTGTACATCCATATTTAAACCATCACCCATGTTTTTTCTAGCTCACTTTAATTACAACTTCCAAAAATACCTCTTCTAAAGAGCAATGTTCCCAGAAACATAAAACTGAGAGAAATGCTGATGGACTGTGTTGAATTAGCATTGTGGGAAAACTACTCCCAGAAGCAGTGTACCTCCTCTGTTGCTTCTTGGAACATTTAGAAATCATGTTGCTGTATCTAGATTTAGTATACCTAGATATACTATAGACAATATAGCATATATTAAATTTAACATATCAGAATTCACCAAGGATAAGAATGGAAATATGGAAGTATATTCTCTTAAATGTTACGCTGCCAAATATCTACAGATCTCATTATATTTTATGGAACTTAGTATTATTCTAATTCCTCTTTAAGCCACACTCATTTTTCTATCAACAGAAATGCTGTTTTCAACATGCTTTTTAAATGCAAATAACAATATATATAAAACCTAGGATTAATAAGGTGTGCATGTCATCAACTTTATTAATAGAAATCTTATGGTATGTTCAGCTCCCAAGGCAGTAGGATGCACCCCTTTAATGAATGCTACACTTATACAGCCATTCTGATAACTACCTTCCTTGTCATCCATCTCCTGTCAGCCTCCCCTACCTGCCAACAATGCTGTGCTGTAACAGGCTGTGTGCGCTGAAAAACTCTGAGCAGCTCATGAAAAGTACTGATGGCAGACTTCAAAAAGACAAGTGGCTCACAGCATCTTGAAGGACTGAACTGTCAGTGTTATTTTTAATCAAGATAGATTATTTTACCAGAAAGAGAAAAGCCCATGAAACCACTGACAGCTACAAGTCACAAAAGAGAGCGCATACCAAGCCTGTAAATGCCATTTTAAAATATCCAAATACAATTTATAAGAATTCAATACAGACATTACCCCAAACCAGTAAGTCAACAGAGCTCTTCAGGTACCAATCAATGGACTTTGGCCTAAGTGCAGATCATTGTATGGTCAGATAGCAAAGAACTAAGTCAGCTAATTTCAGATGGACCATATAAATACTCCCAGATATTTTAGTGGGAACTTAGATGTCAGAATAACTCCTGTATGAGCAGAGGAGTCATATATCTTACAAGAGAAAAAGATTTTTAAAATATCTTGTTCACAGATTCCACTTGTAGCTTTGTGGTGGGAAGTCCTGACAAAGCCACAGGTTAAAGTGCAGGAGGCAGATAGATACCTTGTTTGCTACGTACAGCTCAAAGAGTAGAATGACACAGCAGGAAACAGAGCCAAGAAAAGGCTGCTATCAGAGTGCAGGGATTGAAAGGAGGAACATCTCTCACTTGAAGTATTCATGCTTGTAAGAATATTACGAATCTGCCTTTCAGTGATAAATCTCTGTTTTTTTAAAAAATACTTCCTCCACTTTCTAATAGGTCAGAGATTAGAACAGGAATTGTCTTTTAGTGCTGCAGTCAATGTAACAAGGAAGGGAGCAAATTGTGATACATGAGCCAGCTCCTAGAGGCCATAACACATGTGATAATAACGTAACTGAGCAGTTAATATGATAATGATTGTCTTTACTAGCAAATGATCTGTCATTAAATGTAATCAGTATTAGAGTATTAACTGTTAGCATGTCAGCAAAATACCTACAAAACCAAAACGTTCTGTATGCTTTCTCAGTGCTTCTGCATTTAATTACACAGAAGAAAACTGTCTAATTGAAGGTTACTATGGTAGCAGTTTCAGCATGACTTCAGCAAATACATACACTTCAGCTCTCAAGGACTTAAAGCACATCCAAGATTAGCAAGGAGGGATACACAGTGTCAGTGCTAACAGGTTAATGAAAATGCATACAAATAGTAACTAAACATGAATTAAAGACCACCATACGAGATTTTAGGTATCTGAAGCAGTTTCTATGATATCACATACTTCAGCTGCTGCATTTTCATTCAGCAGTTCACTTAGGGGACTGTGATCTTTTCAGATCTTTCATGCAGAAAAGTGCGTCTTTGGTTCTGAATGGTTCTTTTTTTCTTTCTAAGCCTATTAGCGATATGATTAGTCCACCTGGACTCCACTGACACCTGCAGCACTTGCCAATTGATGCCAGTTGATCATAGTTCAGAAATGGCATCCTTTTTGTAGTGACAGAACAGGGGTGATCCATAAGCACTCATATTCTATCTTAATACAACTTTGACAGTTATGAGGTACGTCTTGATTCAGCTGCGAAGCCTGGCAGAAGCTATGTAACAAAGCTAAATTGTGTCGTGTTTATTTCCTTCCAAGAGGTCCTAAAAAGTCAAGTAGCTGTTCCTCTTCTGACTTGCATAATCATACAGGAACTGTGTGGAAAAGGTACTACTTTTCTTTTCTTCCACATATACATTCAGTGATTACAAGAGGAATGGAAGAGAAGGGAAGGGGAAACACGAAGGGAGACAGGTTGAGATGTCCGGGGTCTAGCGATGCCAGAGGAATGTGCAGTCTTCTTATCCAGTGCAGAGACAATTGGTACGTACTGGCAACTGGAGCCTAGACAAAAACCCCTTGGCTCCTAGTGAAGCCAGGGAAGATCAAACTAGGTCACTAACATTTATGGCATAATATTATAACACCTCATCTTCAGGACACTTGTTACGCTCCCTCCCATTCTTAGCTAACTTATTTCTACTTGCCCTTAATCTCATTTCTCTTCATTTCTCTTTTGGCTCTCTTGCCTTCTTGCACACTTACCCAGAACTTCTTTCTCCAGTCTGTCGCACATGCTATTCTCACCTGCAGATCAACCTTGTTTAAATGCTCATTATTATTACCTTTCTAATTGCAGTTTCCCCAATTCTCCCAGTGATGTTTCCCAGGGGCAGTATTGGAACCTCTTTGGGGAAGGACTGTTCCTGCTCTTTGCCTATCCCCACTCTTAAGGATATGTCTGCCTTGAAAATATAGGCTAAAACTTACAAAACGTAGTCAGTTATCTGTCAGTTTCATCTTACCTCTTTGTATGCACCAGTGCATTCGTAGTAGTCACGAGAAGGCAGGCCAAGCCCAGGCTGATCAATCTATAAATTGAAATAAAAATTAAGAAGTGCTTAAGGACAAAATGGCATAGCATTGTACTATTCTTTGGTCAATTATAAGTTGCTGATGCTTCACTCTTGCCAAATTATCTTCTGGCGAAAGGGGAGTTTCTCTCTCATCCTATTGCCCTCCTTTAATTCTTTTCACTCTCCTTATATTTTTTGTCTTTCTTTTCAGTCTTTTTTTTTCCTGTTGCTGAACAATGCATGCTACGCATAACCAGTGTGAAAACAGCAGATGTACAGAAGACAAATCAGTCCACAGACAAGCAAGGCAGTTACTGCATCTTTGAAATTCATACATGCAATGTAGTCAAGGATCTATCCACCTATTGACAAGAAAGATTAGACCTTTGCTCTTGTAACTGTTGCATCTCAGGAGTAGCTGGTGAAGATTCACCATACATAATACTGTCTTCCTCTGGATTTTCCATTTTCAGAGATCATCTTAACACTTACAGGCAGGGCACGCTTGACATACTCCTTATGCAAACGTTCTCAGCCACCTTCATATCTGTGCCAGCTGACTGCAGGTCCCGTTAGTACTTTGGCATCTGAATACCTTGTAAAAACACAACCCCCTTTGTGGGCTTTCTGCCATTGGGACCGTAGCCCAGGTTTTCAGTGACAGAACTTTCTGCCTGAAGTACATGGTAAGGAAATCATGTTTACTTATTTGCTTGCATGTACATATAAGTAGGTCATGCCTATCTTCTGTCCAGTGTACACATAAATTGTCTGTATGTCTATATATGTCTCTGTTATTCTCATCTCACTGAGAATAACAGTGTATGAATGCACAGAATAAAGATGTTAACTTTGAGAATGGACAGTACACTGTGAAACTGATAATTTAAGTTTGAAAACTACATAGATTCACAAACTCATCTACAACTTACTCTGGTAAAATTCAAATCACTAATGTCTCTCCTGGTTAACATTTGTGTCTATGCTTCTAGTTATTTTGCTGCACTTTTATGATCAACAAGGCAATGCCACCCATGGAGACTTACATGAATGATATGTGCTGTGGAATTTTTATCATCTGTGCCAACAAAAAAATTAATAAGGACCTTTTTCCCATATCTGGAGTTCAGCTGTGCAATAGCTGTCTCAGCTGTCCAAGCAGTACCTAAGCAAATGAGAGGTATACTTAGTCTCTATTTTTGGTAAGCAATGAAAAGTATAATAATTTAGAAATTTTAACTGAAAAGGAAATAAACACAGATTATCTTACCATACGAAGAATCCCAGTTAGTTGTTGCTACAGGCCAGTCAGATACATTTGGCAATAAACTGATTAAAGGCCTTCCACCTCTGCTATCAATGGTAGCTTTTAGAAAGATAAAGTGAGTTACCATGACATTTTAAAACACACAAATGTTGTATTATAATGAGTTCAGAGTAATGAAGCTGAGAAGTATGTTTTCACCATCACCACAATAGGAGTTATGCTCAGATGTATGACTGTGCTTTAACATTTAATTTTAAAAACACGTTTCAGTCATGACTGCAAACAGCATATGCAAATCCTTGTGACCATGACATTGAAGAACTATTTTATTTTCACTCTGCAGATAGCTTGAAATAATAGTTTTGAGAAGTATTAATAACATTATAGAAACTATAAAGACGTGATTTAGGAAGCACTGCTAACTGTTTTGCTGCTCCTCATTCTAGTGGCAGCATCTAGCTCAAATTCTTGAAATAAATGATCACCCTCTCTTTCTAGAAGCCTGGTGTGCCAGTTATTTTTCACCTCATCCCTGATAATTTCTAGAAAAGAAGTTAACTCACATTTAACTGAAAGGATTTGAGATTACATATCTGCAGCAAACTGGTAACTGAAGAGTAACGCATCTCACCTAAAATATCAAAGCAAGCAAAACAGGAGAAACTACTGATTTTACTATTGACATTCTTATTTGACTCTATGGAATGGATATATTTTAGTTTTCGCAAAGAATTTCTGAAAAATTATGCACAGAAAATAGGATGACATAGGTATAGCTGACTGTGAAGATGGGGTTCTTTAGATGATCTTTATATATCCTATATGCAATAAATTCAGGAGACACTTACTTTCATTTATGCACGATCTGTACAGAGTTTTTGCCTTCTGCACTGCTGTTATATCATTATTGCCTTGTGTGTTGAGGACATCTGAAACACAGACAGCAAATATATCTTAATATCTGATCTTTATTGGAAAGATACTGAAGGAACCATAGAGAATACCATCCTGAGGACCAGAGGGTGGATGATAAGTGCTCCCTGTCCATCTCAAATTCCAGGGAAGCTTTGCCTTTCAAAAGCTCAGGGGAAAAAGCTCTAGAGATTATATGGCTTGTGATTACATCAATCTGTGTTAATATATTGAGCATAGAGGAGTCACGTAGATGTTCTGTAGATCATCCTTAGCAAAATACAAATGCTCTGACTTTTCATGGACAGTTTTTAAGTGGCCAAGCTATTGTGTGAAGAGAATTGCTGTCAGGGCCCTAAGTGTACCAGCAGGCTCTTACTGCACTGACCAGGCTGTAAGCATCTTTTCCTGTAATTCTAATCTGCAATCTCTTCACTGCAGACAGGAGTTTACCTGTTTGTGTTCAAGGTCTGCTTTGGTATGGTGCAACTCTGTGACCGTGGATCACACTTCTGTGAAAACAGCTAAATTTTAAGAAAGAGCCATGAGAAGCCTCATCTGGTGCCTCCACTTGTGCACCTTGTGCTTGTTGGCTCAGGAGCAGCAGTCCACATCATCCCCTTGCCCATGGTCCCTGCCCACGCTCTTGTAGGTATGCTGGACCTGGCCTTGTACCTTCCTGAGCCTGACCTTGCCTCCAGACCTGCTGCATGACTATGGACTTGTCTGGTGGTTGAACCTGGTCACTGTCACCGCACCTGCTCTGCTCTTTTGGTTTGGGTCCCGTGGGACTGAGCCCCTTGCCTGTGAGGCCTCTGTTCGTGCCTGCCTCAAGTCACAGTCGGCTCCCAGCTTGCATTCCCTTGTGGGGCAGCCCACTTTTGCCACTACTTTACAATTACTCCAATTACTACTTTACAATTGCTTTGCTCCACAGAAACTGAAGCCTAAGGAACACCATGGCATTCATAAACTGTAAACCTGGCAAAACCAGAAGATATGCAAAGTGGAAAAAAAAGATATTCAGTCTGGAGAGAGTAGTTTGGAGAATGTTTCATGAGTATAAACTGACTTCTTTGACTCTGTTATTTTCATCTGAAAAAGGGGAATATGGACAATTGGACACTATTACATTTTGTTGAAAAAGGAATATTTCTAAGTTTATGATGTGCCTAGTTAGAAAATTGCTTGCCTGCTCTTCAGGATTTAGCTGATGGAATACAGATATGCAGGACATAGGGCTGCCAGAGAGCAACTTCCAGCATTTCAGCTGACTTGGACACAGCAGACCTCTTTCTTCTTCACCTAGCTTGGCTGCTATTGTTAGTGCATGAGTGTAATGATATGGATTTCAGTTGTTTTAATATGCAGATGAGCACACAGAGTCCAGATACCAGAAAGGTCAGGTCTGGTCAACTCCCACTCCAGTGTCAGGCACAACAGCATAACCTCCTCAGCACTCTCCAAGCAAACACTTTGTGGTAGATTTGTCCTGAACCAAACACAAAGAAACTGAAATATTTGGTAGTATTTTAAGCTTTGCTAGACAACCACATCTTATTAGGATAACATGTAAGCCAAAGAAGAAACTTTATATAGTCCACAAACATAAACCCCACTGACCTTTTAAAACAACTTCTAGTTCATCTCTTAAAATGTCAAAGTTACTATAACGGGAGCTGGTTTCTGGAATAACGTTCCTCTTAAGCCATCCTCCACAGGCATATTGGTAAAAATCATTACAAGGCTCTGCAGTGGTGTCCATGTTCTCAAGGATTCGGGCTGCTGTAATACAAGACAAATCAAGGCATAAAGAATCTTTAGAGAAAAGAAATGAATACCTTTGCTTGCTCTGAAGAGGGAAGTAATAAATATATTTCCTTTATTTTAGAATAGGCTCAAGCCTACTTGAATGTTGCAGACCAAACAAAGTACTAGTCAGTGAACAACGAATTATTATTCCTTTACTGGCCATAACTTTTATACTTTTCTGTTGCCTGTGTTTACTGATGGGTAAACTGACTAATGTTCCTACTCCCTGTGAGTGGTTGCTCAGTTCTAAATAAAGTGTAAAATGTTTCATTTACTGGCTTACACTTCTTTGTATTGAAATGTGGTGAAAAGAGAAATTAAAAGCACAAGACATATCAGAGGTTAAGTATCCACTGTAATGTAATTTAAGTAATTAAGTATGAGGCAGACTCAGCTAAATCCAATCTATTTCAATAAAATAATTACTTTGTTGTACTGTTTAAGTTCTTGTCAGGGAAGTTTTCCTATTAATGCTTTCCTCAATCTACACTGATTTTTTAGACCTACTCCACATTTTATTCTAGAATTGATACTGCCCCTTGCTATCCCTATTGACCCTCTTGAAGTGGCTCTTCAAAGACTAACCGGTCACTGACTGAGTGTGACATGGGATTCTCTAGTGAAATCCGATTCCTTGATGACAGTTTCCCAGCGGTTGTTCATAAACCTTCTGTGCTTTTTCTTTCTTGTATTCCTCTTCCACCTAGACTGCTTTCACCACTAGTATGCTAGCACAAAGTCTCTCACAGAAAGGATAGATGCTAGGAGTCAAGCAAGAGCTAGTCATACCTCTGAATTTCCCAGGATACTGAATATCCTTCCCGTTTTTCAGACATTGTTTTTAATAAATGGTGAGGCTTGTGATTTCAAGTGTTCATTCCTCCCACATGGGTGAGCCAAATATTTATAGTTATTTCTCCAGTACTTTCAATATTTTCCATGTCTCTTATGCTGATGGAAATGAGAGGTGGATAGACAGTCTATAGTATTTATGTTGACTTGCCTCCCCCCTGTTTTTCTTGGGATCTTCAGCTGGCTTAAGAGTGTTATATTTTAGGCCAACATTTGATGGTTTTACAATGTTCCAGTGCTTGGGAGATGGAAAAAGCCATGAATACAAGCATTTTCAATTTTAGACTGCTTAAGTAGCATAAAAACCACTGCAGAAATAGACACAATGCCTAGCACCTGATTCTTTTCCTTCTGAAGTCAATGACAGGCTGACTTCAATTTGAAAGGATACAGGATCATACCAACAGCCAGAGATTGTGAAATTCAGTCATGTTTTTGCTAAGCGTGACACTTGCTTTTTACCTATTCTTGAGAAAGCCAAGCATCCAGTCCTACTGTCCAGTCTATTAGAGCACGGAATTTCCCCTTTGCCTGTAAACTTGGACAAGAGGCAATGGACACATACAGAAATAAGAAAAAAAAAATATCCTTTTGAACTTAAGAAAAAACTTCTTACTGTAAGGGTGGTCAGACACTGGAATGGGTTGCCAGAGACGTTGCAAAGTCTCCATCTGGGAAATAATCAAAACCTGACTGGACAAGATCCTGAGCAACTTTCTTGAGTTGACCCTGCTTTAAGCAGGGCCGTTGGACTATGTGATCTCCAGAGGTCACTTCCAACCTCAACTATTTTGTGATTGTGTAAACTCTGGTACTTGTTTCTGTCTAGTTTGTCCTATTTCATTTAGGGGAAGGAGAATGTTTTGAATGGTGCACTTTATTCCCGTCCTAGCTCCATCTATTTTCTGTAAAAGAGGAAGATTGCTAATTATTACTAACATCTCCTGTTTTAAGAGTATCCTTATGAATCTCTCTGCTAGGCTGGAGCAGCATCTGAAGGGCAACAGTGTCCCTTGGATTATCTTGGCATGTGTTAGTCCAGCAACAAAGACTTTAATAGCCAGGACCGGACATCACAGCTGGCTCGTTCAGAGCAGTGTGCCAGCCCTGCCAACACGTAATGGTAGGATAGAGAAATCTTCTGACACCAAGAAAAGGTTGTTCTTATCCACTGTCTTGTCACTTTTGCAAAACAAAAAACCCAACAAAACCCAGGAGAAATCCACATCTTGCGTAAATCTGAGAAATTATTCACAGTTTATGTAATATCAAACCTTGCTTTAGCTGTAGAATCAGGTTGCTCTATTTGTAGTCAGTATCTGTTTAATCTTCCTACTACTGTCACACAAAAACAATCATCTATCGTAACTTTTCTGCTGTAAAGTCCAGGCTAGCCAATATTAGCTAATCAACTTTTATCAAAACTTGAAGTTTAAATACTGCAAACATAACAGAAAGAGCTCAGTCATGGGAACTGTAGTCTTTCACTTAGGGCTTCATGCAAAATACATGTATTAAGTATTCTCCTGAAGAATACTCTCCTCAAGAGCGTAATTTGCACATCTGAACCCCAGATAATCATTCATTATTTCGCTGATTCCATGGATATATTAAAATCAATGAAATGTGATTTTGTTATCAACCAAGCCCAGAAGCTTAATGACACATGAATTGTCCCTTCAGTCAGTAGGACCAATTAGGCTGGACAGAATCCTAAACATGCTCTAAGTTATTTATAAGTTGATCCTTGTGCCAAAAGAAGCTTTATGGTAAGTTCACGGCTGTACACACTGAGACATTTTTGCTCTGGAAATAGTGAGTGTGAGACTGATGAATATTTTGTTATTTTAATTCTAATACAGGTTAATTGATACACATACAAATACAGATAATACATGGTATACTTTTCATTAGTCCTCAGTATTGCTTTGATGACCCAGTGTTTGGGTTTGTTCCTATTCTCACTTGTTTATTCAATTTCCTGTCACTGAAGAACGTAAAGCCTTATCTCAATTACTTTTAATGATTTATTTTATTGTAGTACTCCTGATTGCCAGTTGTTGCTTTAATAGCTTACAAATAAAGTAATATAAGCTGACATAACAACCAGTGACCTGGGGAGGATATAGGAGAAACACAATATGCTTACCTAGGTGAAATTGATATGAGAGAGATCAAAAGTCCCTACTATCATCAGTCTGCACTGTCTGAGCTCAGGAAAATTAGCAGAGAGTATGTCAGCTTATTAAAAAAATGCTCAAATGTACAAATTACATGGTATCCTCATGTGCTACACTGCAATGGATTTCACAAACCTTGATAACATTATCGTGCAGTTACTGATATTTTATCCTGTGTATAACCAATTGAATTTTCATTACATTTTTTCTTCTGGCCATTTATTTGAAGCTCTTCTATTAAATGTACTATTAATTCTGTCAGTATCTTCACTTTATTCTTTTTCAGTGGCAACATTTTGAAATTCATTGCAAAAAACTGTCAACAGTATTGATCAGTCCTGGTGTAAGGCATTACCATTTCACTTAATGTCTATTCCTAATTATATTTCTTGAAAGACCACAATAAATTTTCCAAAGTTAATACTTCTTGCTTTCTACCTGTATCTATCTGTCTAACTTTTCCTGTATGTTATCCTACATGGTCTGGAAGAAGCAGCCAAATTAAAGATGGTACTGTTACGAAATCCTGATTTGAAGTAATATTAAACTTGTAGATTCATCCCAGTAAGATTATTATTAAACAGCAACAATACAGTTTATTTCTCTGGTTTAAGCACTTTATATTGCATTTTTAAAATATTAGTTTATTTTGTTATTAAATTATATAATTCTGACAAACTCTTTGAACTATTTTTGAAGCTCTTTGAGCACTGAAGGCCTGAGCAGATGCCAGCTAACCATTCTGGGCTCCTTCACAGTGTTCTGCTTCTGGAGCCGAGAACTCACTCACTCTAGTGACCACCTAATCGAACAGGTTTTCTAGGTGATTACATCCTTACTAACACTTGCCTCCCCTTTTCATAATCTGACTGTATTTCATTTAATGGCCATATAAGTGTGAAGAAGGCCCAACACTTCTATAGCAATTTCTACCTTAAATGCATTATACCATGGCGGGACATGGAAATCCTGGCTCAGTTAATAAATAACAATTTTAAATTCAAACTGGTCATTCCCAACTCTGCTTAGACCTGTCCATTCTAAATCATTTACAGACAGATGCAGTATTTGGAACTGGCAGTTCTGCAATGGCTAGCACATCTGAACCTTATGAGTGGGCTCCCTGGTCCTAACTGCTTCCTGCATTGTAAGGTTTCATTGCTACAACAGTCTAACAGATGATGCAGATTTTTAGCTGCTTCTGATAATTGACCCTTGCTAGGCAAAACACATACTAATGCTACAGATCATATTATGGTCAGAAGTAAGTGTTCCAGTTTGACATCATTGCTTTTGCATCTGTTTAGATCTTTTTTGAGATATAGCCCCAGAGCTAAAACTTAATTATGAAGATTATAATTTAATCAGATACACTGGTTGCTTCCCAGGACGCTTACAGTATGGTATGTAAATACCAAGTATTAACACCTGGTAAAATACAAAAGCTATCTTTTGCCTGGTTGTAAATTTTATGTGTTCCAGGCTGCAGCGTGCAGTTCTTGCACACGTAGTAGCAGTTACTCACAAGAGTAGTCCCCCTGTCTGCAGTGGATCAGTTTTTATGTCCTTTATAGGGACAGCAGAATGTGGATTACAGAAAAGCTCTATGATGTCAATTAGCTCATTTTCCTATCAGTAGAAAACACTTTCATAGAATACATTTATAGCATTACCCTGGCATTTTACATGTTTTGAGACTGAATTCTCACCATTTCTTTAGGACTTATTCTTTCAATGTTTGAACTAGACAATTTGTACAATATGGGCCAGATGATAGTGAGTAAATGAGATACATGTGTGAATAAAATAAAGCTGTATTTAATGAAAAATGAAGAGAGATTATGACATTAGAACCACATTGTACATTTCTATTTTTGGGACGTTTTAGTCTATCTACCCTTTTTTCTCATTTTATATTTCATTATTATCTCTGTTGAATTGAGGCAATTTATATTTTTTTAAAATGCTCATTCTTCACCCTGTTATGTAATTTTGTAAGCCTGCCATTTTTCCCCATCAAAGTCCTTACTGTAATCTTTTCACAATTTCACTTCTGTATTGAGAATCTAACATTCAGTAAGAATGTTTGTTTATTCCCTTAAATATTTGCATGCTGTTAAATCTTTTAGCAGAAGCATAAAAGAATAAAACTGTTCCGCTTCATTCATTTAGCTACTTCTTGCTAGATCTTCAGTTTACATTATGCCTTATTTCTCCAAATCTTCTACTGCTGTTCCTTTTTGAGTTCATTCATCATTATGTAGTCTATCTTAACTTTTTAACAGATACGCGTATTTAGCTGAAAACGAGCATCTTCAGAGATTAAAAAAAAATCAAGTCGATAACTAATTTGATCATTTTTCAAACCACTGCATGAGCTTTCATGGTGGCAGAAAAACACCTTGGAAGTGCAACTAAGAGACAGTGATGACCACCTGAAATAAAACCTGTAAGATACTTAGACTGTGCTGATGACAATATGCAGTTACTGAGACAATGGACTGCATTGGAGCTTCACCAATAGATGACTCCAGCAGGACTGAGGTGAGGGAGCAACTACCCTAGCTACTTTAGCTACTGTCTAAAATGAGATCTAAAACAAGTAGTCCCACAGAAGTAAGGAAACCAATATAATGACCTTTCTAAACTGTTTCTGGCATGCCTGCGAGTCTGAATGGGGCCTACAAATCAAAACCGTTTGGAAGCCTCCATGGGGTGCTGTGTACCTCAGATTCCTTAACAACTGTACTTAAATTACGTACACTTTTGCTTGCAAGCATATACATTTTTCTTGCATGTTGACTGTCAAATCCTTTTATGACTTCTCACTACGTTCCCTGTGTCTCCTATTGACATACTGGGCCTCTGGCTTCTTCTAGGGCTGTCTTTTAACTTCCAGAGGGGCCAGTCAGGATGTACAGAATCTACATAGAAGTTATGAGTTCCACTTGACATGAAAATAACACATAGCTATTAGAACGTTTATGATGCTTTTCAGTGGGAGGTTACCAAGGTTGAACAAAATGCAGGCTGTTTGCTTGGTAAGCTGAGACGTCAGTGTGGGTGCTGGGAAACAATCCATGTTCTGAGCTTCCATTTTAGATTTCTTGCCACCCTCTGTGACTAGGCCACAGCCTTTGTGAACTGTGTGGCCAAGCTATTCTACAAGGGTGGAGAAAGCAAAAGAGGAATGGCTGCCAGAAAGTAACACCGAGAGAGTGATTTCAGGGGTCCCATCTTCAGAAGCTTCCCAGAAAAACACATAATCAAAAGATACCTGTTATAGGGGTATATAGATGTAACACGATGCTTATACATTGGCAATTTAGGGCTCTCCTCCTGACTTAGAGAAGACTGCTGCGCAAGGGCATGAACTGTCAACTGTTTGACTATGGGAAATGGCATGAAAGGAGAAAGGAGGGCAGAGCTGGCATAGAGCTCCTTTGAAATACATGTTGGCACAGCCAGCTAAATGCTCCTTTCTTTTGAGGAATGAGAGAGAGAGGTTGCTTCCGAGCCTAGGATCAGTCTGTATTAAGGAGGTGGAGGAAGTGTTATAAAGAGAATGAGGACATTTAGAAGTAGATTAGGCAAAAAAAAAAAGGAAACCAGCATTAATTGATCTGGAGGAGAGAACAGAAAGAATAAGAGAACTATAGGTGAGGGGAACAGGAGGGCATGGATAACTACCACTTCACCTACTACAAGAGGATATATAGTATGGAACTCAACATTTCTCTGATGCATTTTAGTAGCCTTCTAGTAGAGTTCAGATCAGGATGTAAACTAAGAATTTTTTAGGCAACTGATACTGAAGGATGAAGTTAGCTTGTCAGACTATAAAATTTGGAATTTTTCTGGACATGAAGATTAATATTGCATCTCCTCAAACAGTAGCATGGCATCTTTAATGGCTATCAATGATCAAGACTTTCTTTTAATGTACCTTCTTTAGGCACATAGCCGCTGCTTGAATTTTGACTTGGAGGTGGGTCTGGGGAAGAGCCATCTTCTGATTCACTTAAAGCATTTTCTGAAGCTGAAGGCATTCTTTGGAGAGTCTAAGTTTTAAACTAGCCAGACCCTGATGACTTTGTAAGCTCTGACGATACCACATCACAAGATTTTACATTTGTAGAAGAACTGTGCTAAGAAAATTACTTGCGTTAGCAGATCCCATGCCTCAATGTGCCATACTTGTACGCAGTTAGATGGGAACATTACATGATAGTAATGTTGTTTAAAAATACATAAATTAAAAGGTATGTATTTTCATTCTTACCTGATTTTATGCAGTCTGATGTTTTGCAAACCCCATCTAAAAGAGAATACAATCATATTCATAACTCTTCACTGAATGTCAATATAATAAAACGTACTGTAAATATTATTTCCATTGACAGTCACTTTAGAATTGCATTTAATTGCAGTGTACAGTAAGATAAAGATGAATGGACACCTTACACTCAGTAAGTGAATATTTCTAGGATTAGGCTCTAAAAATACCATCATCTTCATCCCTTTAGGGTCATTCAGTGCTAGTCCCTCATCATGTGGTATTGTTGTAGTCATCAGAGGAAAATGTCCTATCAATCAGAGGTGGGCAAAATATTATTTTTATAACAAAGAAGAAATTTAGAGAAAAATAGCACATGGACTGAAGACAGTTGTGAAGTCAGTTTGAATTTAGCAATACCTTACAATGACAAGATTTTGGAGGAATTACATGAAAATTCTGAGACGTTCACTCCGAAGTCTTCTAACCAAAATACAAGGTTCAGGAACATGAAAATGTTTCCTTTCGAGACTGTAGAACATTTTTTATTTTTCATTTCAGAATGGCATTTTTCCATTCCATAATTGAACTAGACTATAATAAGTTTAAACAAAATTATTAAGAACTTTAAAGTGAAACAAAGCATTTCATTTCCAATATAAGGAAACATTCTAGTTTGACCCCAAATGGAAATTTTAGCTTCTCTGTATTATCTTTTCCAAAAATTATCAGGGTATTTACCCCGAACAGAATTATTTTCAAATATTTTGGTGTGGCTGCTGAATCACAAAACCTGTTAGTATGACTACACTCACTAAGAGTCCTTGCTGCAACAGCCTGTAAAAGGAAAAAATAGGATTTTCATACATATACAGGAATATGGAGGAAGCACTGTAGTTTGGATTTCTTCAGCAGTGTTGTATTTTGTAGAGTTTTTTTGCTTACTGAAGCATTAATTACAAACAGAAGTGTTGCTAAGTCAGAACAAGCAGATTTTTTGTGTTTACCACAACTTTGCGTGAACAAATGAATTTACAGTGTCCCTGCTGGAAAAAAGCAGTTTTGTGTCAGTGTCCAGCAATAAGAAGTGCGGATGCAGCTTTACATTGCAGATAATTGTGTTATACTGTCTGGTGACATACATATGAAACATCGTTATGATGTAGCAACTATTAATCATCTAATTTTATACACTGGGTAAGGTACAATTTTCTATTATCAGGCCAATAATTCTGAGCTGACCTCATTATTTTATTTTCTTAATGTTTTATGTAGTGCAGCTATATATACACCATGCAACACAGTCTTTTCTAATACAACATTTTAATATAATGCAACTTCCTTTTTTTTTCACTATATACTAACAACTGGATTCTATTTATTAAAGCATTCTTTTTGTAATTTCTTAAAATACTTTTATATTCATATGTATTTGTACATTCAAAGACAGTTTAAGTGTACTCACCGTCATATGTTGCATATAGAACTATCATTGTGATCGCTAGAATAGCTAGCAGAATCACTACAACAGCTAGCCCTATTTCCAGGCCACTGCATCGCAGTTTCTTCTTTGGTTTTGGAGTATTCATTTCAGTTATATCCATCTGGCTTTCTGACTTGCCCATAACCCAGCGTCTGAAAAGGAAAAGGGAAAATTCACTGGAGGACTTACACTGAGACATAGGTCTTTAAAGTGGCTCCTCAACTGCACAGTAACAAAGATGTTTTCTGGGTGAGTTTTCAAATTATTTGTAACACTACTCGAATGTCAGTCACGAAATTAAAAATTCTCTCCTCTCACATGTGCGCACACACACAAGTACGTACCATGCACTACTTGTCATTTACAGAGAACAGAAGAGTGGTCTTCCTTCACATGAAGAGGCTACCAAATAGAAAAGAAAGGCCAACAAACCAAAACCTATTTTTAAAACGTACCCGTGTGGTGTAATCTTGTACGATGGTACAGGAGTTCACAAGCAAGCAAAAAGCAAGTCTCCCTGCCTGAATAAAAATTAACTTAATCTGCCAATTACTTATCTAATGCCAAAGGTCAAAATATGCCATTGTGCTTCGCTGTCATTTCTTAAAATATTATGTAAGCAATTCTTGACTACAGCTTTACAGCTGTCTCTAAAAATAGAAAAAAAAAAAAGAGAATTAGTCTCTGCTGGGATCCTGTCAAATTCACACTGAAGGTAGTGAGTCTTCACAGTAATTTTTAAAGAAGTGCGACCAAGTCCTCTCTTTTGAAGTTAGAACGCTGTAAATTAGGAGTAACTACAACACATACATGCAAAACTGCTGGGAGTGTGAATGGACTCACGCTCACTCATGGAATGTGTATGCAATAGTAGATTTTAAGATTGTATTTCTGTCGCTCTTTAGAGATAACTTGGCCACCTTTTGCAGCACTGCTGTTCTACAATCCTTTGCTCTCCCTTCATCTGCTCCCACTTATCTAGGGCCAGACTTTCCTCTGCTGACAGAGATTCAAATTCCTATACATAGAGCAGTGTATTTCTCAGCATTTCACAATGAAAACTCAACAGTTTCTATTCACAGCATTTCCTGGGGATCTTTACATCCACAGATAGAGTACACACCCTTTCCATTCAACAGGGAAGAACATGAGAGTTCCACTGGGATAAACAATGGAAACAGCTACATTCACCAGACCCCTCACAAGAAGGTAAACCAGTGATGCAGGTCAGGGTATTCAAGTCTTCTTGTATTCATTACACCCTTTTTTCCCCACTCTCTGTAAGGTCGGTATAACAGCAGTAAGGGACTGTTTCTGCATCTATTCAAGTCTAAGACTTTAACTTAATTATTTTAAATTGTTTTAACTGTATTGCTGGCTGGTATTCATCTTTGTCTCCTCAAGCTGCTACAATCTTTCAGATATCCAGTCTTTGCTTTTCCTCAGGACCTTCTGTTTCTGCCTGATTGGTGTTCCTTAGTTTCCAATAATCTCTTCCTCTCTTTGATATCCACCTCACCTAAAATGCTAGCTCCTCCACTGCAAAAACATGTCACTAAAATGTGTATGTTTATTAATAAAATAAAGATGTCAAATAACTCGGTATTATGGACCTAAGCAAACAGAGATTTTGTGTTCCACATTTTTACACAATACCTGTCTCAGTGGATCCTTGGACACTATCACACTAACACTTTCTCTAAATGAATGAGAGAACATTTTATTTCACTGTGTCTCATGTCCCCTTTTGTCACTACTCCCTGGACATCAAGATGCATGAATTGACTGGCAGTGCCAGAATCAGAGGTCTTCTGTGGCTCAGGAGGCTGGAATCCTGCAAGGTCTGTGCAGCCTCTGTCTTTCCAAACCCATAGGGACCATTACAACTGCTTTCATTTTCCTCATGAGCTGCTATTTTTCTCTGAAGAGTAGGTTTTTGGTCAAATCAGCAAGTGGTTTCTGAGACACAAGACTGAAATGCCACAGAACCATGTGAAAGAGCGAGTTATGTAGAGAAATTTGCCCTGCATTAACGGTGAGCTATAAATTCATAGATAGTAGAAAAGCAAATTAACTATTATACCCTTCTCACTTCCAGTCATATTAAACAGAAAAAAAATGTTATTTATAGTGACTAAATACTGACCAGTCCCCAGAATCCTCTGGAGCCTAATTTAAGAGATTATGCTTATCTTCTGATTCTGATGGTGTCTTTAGAGCACTGAAAACACAGTTCATTAGAGCAGCAAGAAACACTGTACCTTTCATGTGCAAATATGTTCCTTACAGTCAGCTAAGTTTTTCCAAGTGAGCTAATCTTTCTGTTCCTGCAGGAGTGTTCCTCATGTTTAAAGGCATCCCACTGACTAATTTTTACTTCTAGTTATTTAGAGAACTTATCCCATCCATCTGCATTAATGAACACCAGGTAAAAGCTTCTTTATGTGCTAACTGCAAGCACAGCAAAAGCATAAGAATAATTTAAGCAGATGTAAGCCTAGTTATTATGGTCGTCTTATATTTCTCTTAGTGCTTCTGTGATCCCTTCTACTCTGCCTACTAAAGCTTAGATACAACAGACAGATGAAATTATTTTGACTGATCCTGGTCTAGGTGGCATAGGGAGTTAATGCATAAGCTTTTCTTTTTGGGATGTGTATGTTAAAAATCGACTTGTGGCTCACTTGGTTCTCAGTGTAGTCTCTACAGAAAATGTAGCACGTCACAATACTTTTTTTTTTTTAATAACTTGTGTAGCACGTACTGTGCAGATGAGCTACCCCCAGGCACGGTAAGAGCCAGGCACAACCGGTAAGGACAACTAAGAAGTGC
>NW_008824056.1:2878659-2879061 GCF_000699105.1 Pygoscelis adeliae
GACCTGAAGGCTTCTTCCTCTTTGCGATCATAAAAACGTGATGGGGCAGGAAACAAACAAACAAGCCCCCCCGCCCCGACAGCTACAAACCACGCTCTTCACCTCGCAAAGCTTCCCCGAGCGCTTAGGTAGAGGAGAGAGAAAGAGCTGCCGCCTGGAGACAGGCGGTGCAGATGAGCGTTATGTCCGACGGAGCTGCCCCATTCCCGACTCGGGACCGCACGCTCGGGAGACCACCTCTGCCTGCCGCGCTGCCGCGGAGGAGGGTGGAAGGCACCGAGGCCGTACGCAAAGCGACAGCTGAGCTGGAGCGCGAGAGCAGCCTGCACCTTCCCTCTTTCTCCGGCTTTTCATTTCTTTCCAGTCAGTTGAAGAGAGGGAAAGCGATGATGCACAGGCAAG
>NW_008824056.1:2879086-2883040 GCF_000699105.1 Pygoscelis adeliae
TGCTTGGTGCCTGTTTCCATGCAGACTCATCGTCTTTGTCAAATTAATGCAGTCACATACACACTGCAAGACCTTATATCCTCATTCACTGAGTGATTTCTTCGCAGGAGGGAGACAGCTGTGACTTCTTGCACAGAGAGGCAGCTCCAAGCTCTGTCATAAGATCTGCCAGCTAACCAAATATCAAAACACATTCGTTTCATTCTTACTAAGTTTCATTCTTATTAAGTTTCATTTTTACTAATAACTTGGCAAACATCGGAAGAAGCAATATGAGTTGCTGTCATTCCTCTTGCTCAAACCAGGTGTCACATTCACTTCCGCTGCCTTCCTAAAAGCACCTTTACTACCTCTGAGGCAGAAATGGCAGCTGAAATTTCTGAAATCTTTTATTACCAGCTACACATGCTAAAATGTCTGCTGCTTGAGAAGGGCAACCTTCCTCCTCTCTAAGAAAGGTGGAAACTGAATACTGACTTCTTTATGGAACTGCACAGCAAATGATCCGCAGAGCAGATGCAATGAAGAGGAGAGGCTGATAAGGTATTCACTGAGCATTAGCTGTAAAAATGAAGCACTTTTGCAAAATGAACATCTGAAGAAGGAACAGAAACAAATAAGGTTTTACTTACTGAAAAGGCAATAGAAGTATCAACAATAGGCAAGAAAACATTTCAAAAAGTCTAGAGAACAAAACTACTGCATTTTCTTACAGGCAGGAGTGGGGAAAGTGCTGATTATATCCTTTCCAGAATCAGTGTTCAAATTAATATAAATATCTCACTTTCAACCTTGCCTGCATTAATTCTTCCACAGTTCCATTCCGGTTACGAGAACAAGCCATCTGCTGCTGCAGGTCAACCCTGACGTTACCTGGTGCCTTAAAGACACCCCGACACAAACAATAGAAAATCTCACCAAGCAACGTAGGAATAGGAGTCGTTAAAAATACATGTGATTTTGTAACTATATGCCTATTGTACAGCCTTAACTACAACAAAGCTTGAAAAGTAGAGGGTGATGTGTGTGAACAGACTGAACTAAAATGGCAAAAAAGGACTTGTTTCAAAAATCTTAGGTGAACCAAAAAAGTGTAACTGCCTAATTCACCACAAAGAGAGAGATAAGGGAGAAACTCGACCGGAAATCTGTAAACAGTTCAAAGAGGACTAACATGCCTGACAGGCAGTGTGAGAGTTTCCACTCTTGTAAACCTTGTGCTTGGAAAGAGGGATTAGACATTTGTATATATGCAGGCTACAAGAGGTGTGATCTGTGAGTCAAATGCTGAGATTCCTGTTTGGGCCTTACTTAGGGAAAACTCCCATCAAGTCAATAGTGCAGTATCCTGCCTAAGAATAAGCAAAGACCTGTTATCAATGCTCCCGTGGACAATCGGAGAAGCCAGGTTTGTGGTAGGAAACAATACACTGTATTAGGCCTATGCTATAGCCGAAACGCTCTTCGGTCAGCACAGCCCCACCACTGCCGCAGGACGGCTCTCCTGCTGCCCACTGCTCACAGCTCTCTGCCAGTGTGGGCTGCTTCCTCAGCCCGTGGGAAGGGTGTGACGGGGGCACACTGCTGTCCTACCACCCACCCCAGCGCACCTCAGCTGAACAGAGGGTTTCAGTAGGTGCTATACACATGAAGTTCCTTCTTTCACTGACCTTCAAGCTCCGCATATGAACAACTTCTACAAATTCCTAGCTGAGATCAATCGTGTATTTGGTCATTTTTATGCCCTATAGTTTTAGGGATAATAAAAGACCTATAGCTTCATTCTATCGATGGAAATGCCCTACACATTGCTAAGGTGTACACCCAATGCCAAGATGAACCAAAAAGCAGATTACAGCTTGTGTTGATTCCTGTCAAATGCTAAGTATTTGCTTTCCTCTTATTCAACTTCATCTTTCTAGTACTGTAATTTCACAAAGCTGAGATAAGAAACAAAAAAAGCGAACTAACAGCAGAAAGTTCACCCCAGAATTGAAAGATAACGAAACCCTCACATTTAGAGATTAGAATAAGTAGTTTGTGCTTATAACCTTCCTGAGTTGTCTTGATGCTCAAGTAATCTTACTGCTTTCAGTGAGAAAGACAGCAGGATTAAGAGTTTGCAGGTTCATCCTTTAGGGGTAAGTTTAACGGGATCTGGCACTACTGCTGACAATTCTCTGGACTTCTGATGGACAACCACCAGGTTGAAACAAGTACATGGTAAATTTATAGAACCAAATAAAACTCAGCATATGATTTAGAGAGTCAGATAATGAAAAAAATTGAAAGAGCACACTGTCATTAAATCAGTGTCCTTGAAAAATAAAGGTTTCTGCTCAATACTAATTGGAGAGGAGATAGTAGTACTATCTCTTAAAAACCAGTGGCTACAGAAGCATGCTTCTCCAAAAACTATGCCCACAGGTAGTTCAGAACAACATACAAAAATGGATGCACTGTCCAGCCTTCAGAAAAACAAACTGCGTCACAATAGCTCAACTTGAATTCTTCATCAAGTGAAGAGAAGCCAATAACCCATTCAATATTGTTTTCTCTAGTTGGTCCAAACTGACAACAGTAAGACCTTATTCTCAATATGACCTCTGGATGACATTTAGGAAATTAGGACTCATTTACATTACTATGAAACAACACTGACCATACTTGTCTTATTTCCTTTTGGGAAAGCTCACTTTTCCAAAGTAACAAAGTCAACGTTCAAGAGACAAACAGCTGCCAACATTAATGCTGCCTATGTGATTTTGATCGCTTATCTTAATCCTGCTGATCTCTTCTCCCTGTCAAGTCCTGTATCATAGGCAGAAGAAGAAAATGGAAAATCTCCTGCCTTCCCTCCTTGGCCCCGTGTGCAGTTGGGACTGTGAAAGAATTTAGATGCTAAAGTCTAACACACTGAGTGTTTACTCATTTGGGTTTTTTTTCTCAGTAGGTTTATAATGAATCCAAGTCTGGGTAATTTCTCATTCAGGAAAGTAAACAGCCTACATCTCGAAATACTTGCTTCAATGCCTAAATTATTCAGGTCTAACTGTATTGTATTACAAAGCTTTGTCTTTGTTAGTTGACAGGCTTCGTAGTGTAACCGATTTGCAGGTGTTTGCAAGCCTGGTAAAATGCTTGGCTGAAAAGCTGCGGGGTTTTTTTTTGGGCGGGGCTGTTTTTGAGCTTGCCTAAAAGCCACACACAATGCTCAGTTAACACAGGCTAACAGGCTTTTTGGTGTCCTGAATTTCTCTGCAGCCATACTGGCAATCACAGTTGGAAGCATTACTGGGAAAACAGTGAGTGGGTTTTGTGGAAGAAATGGGATAAAAATTGGAGTGAGGTAAAACTGCATGTGACATATGCAGACAGCATAGAAGTTGATAATAATGTAAACATAAAAGCAAAAGGTAAGAGACAGAATTTGGATGAATTAACTACAAGGTTTCCTGCATAGCGCAAATATGACTACACCAAGCTTAGTCACACTTTTCCAGTTAACTTTAAAACCACAGCACTGCAAAAAAATGAGCCTTTAAAACCACAGTACTGTGAAAAAATGAGCACAAGCACAGAGAGGCCTTTACACCAGCAGCAACTGGAGCAGAAACTACTACAGACATGCAAAATTTAAGGAGTCAACTCCCCACCATGTTTCCAAGTAGCTGCTTGCACTTGGGCTCCAAAGCATGACTGCCCCATAGGTAAAGCTCCTGCCGCGTTAGCCCTGCCCTGGGGAGGGGCTGTGCTCCCCATGGCCTCACCTCAGGCGGCCTTCAGCCCATGCTCACCTGCTTACATCCCACAAGGAGCGGTTCTCACACTGGGGCTAGCAGCTCAGCCTCGTAGATGGGGAGCAGTGTTAATTCTGTTGTCCAGCTGACTGCAAGTTGCCCATTCAGTGAGAATAAGCGGACTGTAGCTCAGCAGCAGTGAGGAGAGGCCCCC
>NW_008824056.1:2883197-2888906 GCF_000699105.1 Pygoscelis adeliae
CACGGTAATTGTTGGGCCTGTTGTGAATTCTAGCCCTTTGGAGGAGTGCCCCTGTACCGTTGTGACAGCGTGCCGGTGAGGGGGTGGGGGCCTGCGGCTTACCCCTCAGTAGAACGGCGGCCTGGCGGGGGCTCGGATCGGCGCGGGTGCAGCTAGAGCCCTGGGACGCCTCAGGGAGCCCTTCGTGTGAGCTCCTGTAGGGCTGTGGCGGGTGGTGCCTCGATAGTCATCGTTAGTAGTCATCGCGGCATTGCTGCCGTTAGCAAGACCATCAGCCGTACTTGTACATTTGTGCTTTTTTCTGACAACATAGTTCACATTCAAATATACGTATTTCTCTTTTGGAGAAGTTAACTGCTTATATCGTCTCAAAAGCCTAAACTTTGCTTGTGTTTTGTTAGCATTGTCATCCATTATTCTGAGGCCTCGGGGCTAGTAATTTCCTATTTGCCTTCATTGCAGAGCTTGACATTGCCAAAGAACCTTGTGGTTGGGAAGTGGAGTGATATGCCAGGAAAGGGGCCTGTGCGGTAGCAGTCAGATGATAATGCGGGATGCATTTGGGGGTTGCTTTTTTACAGGAAATGCCAGAGAGTCTGTAGCAGTTACTGACCAAAGAGTGAACCATGGGCAGGGAGGTACATGGGGACCACAAATGTGGAGAGTATTTTGAATTAGGAACTTGTAAAGCATGTGCTTGCTCTGTATTTCTCCTGGCTAAATGATAGCAGCTAGATTCTACTAAATAATGAGATTAAGGATACTAATATATTGGACTGCGGTACTGTTTGAAGCTGAATCGTAATGCCTGGTGTGTCTGTACAAGATAATTAAAGTTACCAAGAAATAAAGGAGCATAGGTTTTTGCATCCATTTGATAGTTTACAGATGACTCGTCTGTCCAGGAATTGTTTTTTGACTGGCTTTACTCAGCACTGCAGAGGACTTCAGACTGGAAGCCGTGGAGTGAGCTTACGAAAGGGCCTCTCCTGTTGTTGACAGGAGGATACATGAATTCGAGCAGATTTGTGGAAATAATTACTTCTACTGAAATACAAAAGAGAGGGGTATTTTGGATTCCTCCAGGGTTCAAACTGAGTGTGTTGCGTAGTCCCCAGAGGCATCGGTGTTGGTATAAACACTAATGCAAGGAGTAAAACTGGCTCTGTGTCTTCAGCATGCTTGTCCTGCCTCTCTTTTATTTTATATTTCTGACTTCTCCATCATGTAAGCAAGGGTAGAATAGGTATCATGTAGTAATGCAATAACCAGTCATCACAAATTTCAATTCTCAGTATTAATAGTTCAGAAATTTAAGATAGAAGCTAGATTTTTTCTGGAGGTCATGGTAGCGGCAGGCTTTGGCTACTTTAAATTCACAACATGCAACCTCATTCAACTTTTTACTTAAAAAAATCAAAATTCTTGCTGCAGTCTATGATTTAGTGAAGCGCACAATACAGTTTACGAAAATGGCATCTAGTAAGGATATTAATTGGTGGTTTAACTGATGGCAGGAGCAATGTAGTAGTGATCTCAATGAAAACAAAAATACCCCAAATATGGAGTGGACTAGCAGCAGTAAATCAAAAGCCTGCTGAAATGCGGAGATAGCCTCTAATTGCAAACCCAGCTTATTTACGCATCCTGCTGTATATCTGGCTTACTGTACCCGAAATGCGGAGATAGCCTCTAATTGCAAGCCCAGCTTATCTACACATCCAGCTGTGTATTACACATCTTGCTATATATCATGCTTGCTGTCACAAGAATCTGTCTAATGAGAAAGTATACCAGTTTAGACTAGATTAGTAGTTGGCACAACACCTGAAGGAGCATAGAGCATGTGCCACCACCTAAGGTGAAAAGTTCATAAGGAGGAAGACTTCGGGCCTTCCTCCAAGAGACCCCAGCCCGCAACCACCAGATAGCAGTGCGCAGGCGTCAGTAGGAGGAGAAATATGGTAATGGCTTATTTTAATAACCACACCCCACTCCTCGGTAACATGATGAATATGGATCACATCTCTATACATATGAATGAATTAATGTCATAAATACCCTCATGTCTGTCCCTGCGGTGTGCAAGCTAGGAGGAGCTATCCCCCTTGCACTCGGCGCCGTAATAAACATACCTGCTTTATAACTCTTTTGAGTTGTGAAGTTTGTTTCCGCGCGTCACTGCCCCTCGTCCAGGTGTTATGATCACAGCATATTCTGAGAGTATTAGAGTAACCCAGAGTTCTGCAGCAAATACACTTGTGGTATATGTTGAATATTGGTATTTTAAAGAAAGTAGAGAATGTGGCAGAATATGTTATTTGGAATATGGCAGCTGGGGGGGAGAGGGTTGGTTATCAGCTGAAAAGATAGGTAGACCATTACAGACTAAAAAAATGTTCTGAAGCTACTCCTGGCTGTGTCAGCCATAAGGGTAACAGAATTGCAGTCTTACTCTGTCTTGTCTTTTCTTTATAAGATAATGAAATTAACATCACCCATTTATTATTTCAAGTATCAGAATATTTAGTCTTTTTGTTGTTTGCTGTAAAGGTGCATTGAATGATTCAGTGGAGAAGTTCAGTGGAGCGCCTAAATTATCTACAGAACTAAGGATGGTGAAAGTATCCCTAGAGGACCTTTTCCTGAAGAGTAGCAATATTTGGAGTTAAGCAAATATAGACCAAAAGCAATGCTTGATGAATAAAAGTAATTTATTTCTCCAGTTGCTGAGAGAATAGTTCTGAGGTTTTTTGGTTTTGCTTTCTTTAGGATTGACAAAATGCATATTAATCCATAAGAACTTTTCTAGAAGTAATGAAAGAAGAAACCTTTTCATTTAGCGGAAAAAAATTGTAGCAGAAAAAAATCAAAAGGAGATGCCCGCCATTGTTTGCTTGCAAGCTGCCTTTTCACAGTGTCTAAGAGGCATCTTGAAGCACAAAATTCAAATTCAAGGGAGATTAACAAATAGATAATGTTTTGTACTAATCTATGTGCTGTTTTTCATAGATTTCATGCTATGACATCTTTATTGCAAAGAAATGGCTGTGAAGGACTAATTCTTTTTGTTTGGTTGGTTGGTTGGTTTTCCTTTAATTATGTATACCCGGTATGTTTATTTGTATGGTAGTGGAATTTCTGCTGCTGTTGATGCACACATGCCTTTTCTTATACGGACTTTGAACCCAAGCTTGTTTGTAAGGTGGAAGTGTAGATTAAAAGTCATGTTTTGCTGAACTTCTATGGAAAAAAAGAGGGTCTCTGAGATGATCCATTCCATTAAAGAGCACCCAGAAACCTAGTTATCGAGAGGAAGCCGGAATGGAATGGAGGAAGAGATGGCAAAAGTCAAGCAGCTATGTACTATCACCTGATTTGTCAAATGCCTTGCCACCTAGCCCCAGATCTGGAGCAGCCTCCAGATGGCACTGGGAGCTATTTTCCTATTGCTCCAGGAAAAATACACCTCACTTTCCATAGACAGTGAGACAGGCTTCAGCCACGGTGCCAGGAAGGTGGCATGAGTTGCATGGAAGTTCTGGAAGTATTGCTGTGCATTCAAAGTCCTCTCTCCAAGCCCTGATACTGCTTCACAAACGTATGTGCCTGCCGAAATGTCCCTGTTGTGATAACCGTGATCACAGAATAACTTACCCAAGTACTGGCTTGGCACTGGCTGAAACTGTTCTGTTTCAGAATCGAGGTATAAAGCTGTAGCTAAACATGCTGATGGGTGAAGAAAACTTACCCATGGTGCTTGAGAAAGATGGACTAATTTTTTTCATAGTAACAGAACAGATTCTGAGAGTGGACTGAAGTTACTGGGCAATAATTAGCCTTGCACTTGGTGTTAGAAATTTTGAGTGTTACTGTGTGAAGTCTTATGTGGGCTCTTCTAATGTGGACACTTGAATATCGCATGCCTGAGAAGCTGATGAATGCTGTGCCATACAGTGTAAATGCTCTTTCAGAATTGAGCGTGCCAACTTGCACTCAGAAGAGCTCTCATATGAGTTGCCGCTTCAAGGTCCACTTTTCTTCTAGTGTGATAGTTATCTGGATGTGTTTGGAGACCGGCTATTTCAGTAGTCTTCACAGCTGTTGCTGAGTTCATAGAGCCACGATACCTTTGAAAAAACATGGGCCTCATTGCTTTCCCTAGAGGCTCATAATGAATGTCATCAATGCTTAACCAAAGATATGGTGAGTATCTCCTCCTAGGTATCTTAGTGTGAAAATTAAAAGTACAGCGAAGAAGCAAGAGAAAAAATACTAATTATTTCAGTGGATTAAGGTTATTAGACTTTTTTTGTATTTATATGCTTGCCTTCTGTATCTTTACCTCACATGCACAAATGTAAGCATCCTGTCCAACAACATTTTGAATTATTCTTCAGAATATCAAACAAATTATTTCTTAACTAAATATAAATAGTAGGGCATAGCAGTGCTGCATTGGAGTTATGTATAAGTTAGCATTCTGCCAAAATACTGCACATCTGCATTGTGTGTTGACCACATTAGATTGTTGATAGGTGAGGAGGCCTTTATCAGAAGAGACAAACTCTTTGAAGAACAGATCCTAAAGTATGTGTTTTCTCAGTAGGTTGGAAAAATGTCAAAACTGGTCCAGCCACTAATCGGGTTATACCATGCCGAAGGGTGTGATTCTTTTCATTGTCATATTCTATTAAAACAACAAGCCATTGATGTACTGCAAGCCTAATAAGCATGCTAAACACTAAAGGCCATGTTTGCTGTGAATGTTGAGTACAGTTACAATCAAGAAGATTATTAAGGCTGGAAAGTATTCAAAATGAGAGGAAAGAAACGTCTAAATTCAGGATGACAGATTAAAAATACTCATAAGTAATGTCTAGGTCTCTGGAAAACAATGAGCCACAACTTAACAGAACAGTTAGGAATACCACCTTGCCTGGCATGGTGGCAAATCAACAGTCACGTTTTTCTGTTCTTTCTTGCTGCTTGCACCCTAGATCGGAGTTTCTCTTCGCCATCCAAATGACATAAGCAAATAGTCTGCAAGAAAAATAAGTTCTGTTTCAATGTCACAGATTAGCTGGCTCCACGTCCCTGGACAATGAGATAATTTGAACAAAGTCCATGACTTAAATGTCTCTTTTTGGTCTTTTCTTAATCCCAAATGACAAAGTACAAGGCTTGCATAACATGAGTACTGTATAGAAAATGGGGAGAAAAAACCCCTGACTCGACTGTCAGAACACAGTGAGAGTTGTCCTGTTCCAAACCAGCCTTCTTAGGTCACATTGAATAGTAAATCTAGGAGAGAAAAATAGTAGTTTTTCTAATGGTTTACATTAGTTCTTCTACCTTAAAATATGAAAGGGCAAAGCTTCTGTGTGCATGAATCTGAAAATGGGAAAATAAACCCTTATTGATTGTCTCAGTGAGGACTTTTGCTGCCTTCACTTGAGCCTGTGGCAAAGCTTCTAGTAACTTTAACAATGAGATCAAAACCTAGGACATCTTTCTGCCCTGAGAAATCGGGCGATTTGGTTAGGTGCTTGTGTGTGGTATTTAGTTGCATAAAGCACAGTTGCAGATGTCTGAGCATACATAAAATTAAGGACGTATAATAAAAGCAAATACCTGCTCTACATTTAGCTTAGAAGAAAGGCTTTATCATGCATCTGCCGGGTGGAGTTCTACAGTGATACCCGCTCA
>NW_008824056.1:2888936-2894388 GCF_000699105.1 Pygoscelis adeliae
GCTGAACAGCAGAGACAGAGCTGGTCCCATACCTTTGTTACCTAAAGAGGTGGCATGACATCAACATCTTAACATCTTTTCTCAGTTTACTTACACTTGGCTAAGAGATAGCTTATACAATGCAAGCAGTATTCTTTTTTTCCCCTTTAGCTGAAAGTCTTCCCCTTTATCTCAGTGTTCTTTCCCTTACTGCTTAGTTTTTTTCGCTTGCCATTTACTTTTCTCATGTTTTTAGTTTGCCTACTCTCAACCTTGCTTTCACTTTATTTTCCTATTGGCTTTGTCCTTTTTTACTCTTCTCTGTTTCACTGAAGCTATTAGTGTAAGGCGGATCAAATAATTTCAGGGTTAAAGCAGACCCTTGAACTCAGTGTTTAATGGATTTGTAATTAGGCCATCTATCCCTGTGAGAATGGGCAGTCTGGGAATTTGCCAGGATTTATAGGGGGATTTAGTAGCCTGCTAAGAATTTCCAGACCTATTAAATTCCTTAAGAAGTTTTAAAGACCCCACCTATTTAGGCAGGGAAAGATTTTGAACTAGGGCGTCTCTAAATATCTCTAAATAAACTGAGAGATGAGAAGTAGAAAAATGCTTATTTTGTAGAGAGTAAGGAAAAGTTTCAAAGATTTTATAATTTAAAGTGCAGAAATAGATTTTCAGAATTATCTTGGTAACACATGGCTGGCTTAAACCATACAATGTGTATTTTCCCTGAGAATTTATATTTGCATATTTGATAAGACATGAATATTAAAATACACATTAACTAGGCACTGTGTATGCATCGTACTGTAGGTATATATGACTACTGCTACCTTCTGATGTTTGAATACGTAATTGTGTTTAAAAAAAATCATGAAGTATTTGCTTTCCTCCATCCTACCTATTTGCCATTTATAAGGTTCTGCAACATTACATCTTTCTGTGTCTTTTGTGGAGATCAGATAGTGTCTGTTAAATGCCAGGTTATTTTATTATGAAGTCCTAGTTTATTCTTACTGATAACTGAGAACAAGTATGAACTTCTGTTGTTGTTTACTTTCCAGAAAGGAAGGACAAAATACATATAACCTAAAACCACTTTCCTCCCCCTACTCCACATCTCAGTGCTTTCGATTAAGCTTTTATCTTGGACAGGGCGGAAGTTAAGGGAAAGGAAAGGCAGAAAACAAATGGTCAGTTTTCTCATAGTAGCACACCACTGTTGTTTTTTTCTTCCAGGTTAAACATACCCAAATCATAATTAGCTTTCTTCTCTTTGTTCAATGACTACCCTGTAAAAAGACCACACAGCAATAAAAATGAGTTAACTTACCTGTACTGCAAAGTGAGTGTAGAACTTACTTTAAATTTGACCTGTTTGGATCTATTTTTGGATTAGCAGTGGGTTTGATTTGTGCAATTTGGCCCTCGACTCAAATTCAGATTTTCTTTTAACTGTAACATATATCAGCATCCCTCAGACTAGTTTGGGTCCATACCCAAATCTCCTGACAGCAGCGATCCGAATGTGCTTGTTGATGTTTAGTTGGTTCATTCCTAGGGAATGTTCAGGTCTTGCAGCTACAGTGAGCTTAAGTAAGTCTTGTTTAAATACAAGAATATAAATTCAGCTGTTTCTGTAACCACTGCCACTACTATCTGTTACCTCCCCCATTACTTGACTGACGGCATCCTCAGTACTAAAAACCTGTGTGTTTCTAAAAATGCTGACTGTTGTGAGTAGTGGGGTAAACAGAAGAATACTAGAGTCTGCCTTGTGCCTAATAGCTTGGGTTTTGTCTATATGAAGAGGTATGGTGAACTTTTATTCTCTTTATTTACACAACCTCAGAGTAGCTCTGTCACCTGCAGGTAAAGTAGTTCCATTGTGGTCTTTGGCATTACATTGGATTTCTACCACTGATCATCCAACTTAACAGCATACAGTTTGGCCTTCTTTGAATGATAGCAGCAGCAGGAGTTGATAGTTCATTGTGTCACACTGTGATAGTTTTGATTATATTTTAAATACTCAATCTGAAGAGTTTCTGGAAAACAAATTTGCAGTTTAAACATCAAGCGCGAACTATCCCTTCCCCTTTCTTCACTGAATTAGCTTTGAAAGGCCAAGAGCTGCTGCAGAGATAACAAGGACTGAAGAATTTACAGCAGGTGGTACCGACTGTGCAAGTACAACTCCCAGCCAAAATAATCTGACACCCAGCTGTGGAGAAGCCTGGGGGATCAGAGAGTGACTCAGGCGGAAGTGAGAACAGAGAATCTGGCTGAAGCACCAAGCCTGTTCCAGAAGTGTGTTATTATTCTCTCTCATTCAGTGACATAACCCCAGGGAATGCCATGTTAAAATTAAAAAATACTTCTGGTTTGTTGACCAGTTAAATATATTCCCTTCCTATCCAAAAAGAAACAGCAAACAGCAAATATGAAGTGCTGTATCTGAAGATGAGGGATGCCCAAGTATAGCATGAGCAAGGGAGACTAGTGACTTGATAATGGAAGCATCGCGCTTGGTGCTGTGCCATGACAGGGCCCTAGTAACTCCAGTGAGACTTGTAACTGTATTGAAGGAGTTCAGGGGAAGCCTTGAGTCCAGTGCTGCCACAGCTCCTGCTTTGCAGTGCGAGGTTGGTAACTGGAATGACTCCAAGCTGGTAGACATGCACACACAAAGTTGTGCAGATGCTTTTGCATAATTTTGGGGGCTGCCACAGGCTTACAGTGCAGCCATGGAGAAATAGCTTAACTGTTGTAGGTCTCCATTTCTTTGCTGGTGGTGGTGATAATGGTAGACACAGCATCTGCATTTGCCAAGCAGAGGTCCTGTGGATAGAGAAAACAACATTAATAAGAGCAAATTCTGACAGTTATTTTTATAGGGCATAATAGTACTTACCTACTTTGGATGCATGGCAGTTCTTGCTTCCTTCTCACCATGTGTGAAGATCTAGAAAATACACTTGTTTAAATTTCTTTATGTGAAAATTGTGACATCCGTTCTTCATTTCTGAGGACTGGAACTGGTAGTATTTATTTTGTGAAAATTCTTATGAAATACAATAATGTGTTGATGTAATTTCTGCATGTTTTTATAGGCCTTTAAGTTTTTCTTGGTTTAGAGTATTGTTACAATTACGATTTGACCTTCACTCCAGCAAGACTTCCTCTGAAAAATATTCAGAAATGCTCAGAACTAATATAATTCTTTTCCTTATTGTCATACTTTAAAGAGGTATTTTTGGCAAAGCTGTTCTTGATTTATGTGAGCAAATGGTGCAAAGTAATGGTTACAAAATAATGCAAGTCCTCACGAAGTGCATAGCTAGCTTGTTTCGCTTTGTTTCTCCTTATTCTGTGTATATGCATTTACAGCATTCTGAATCCTTCTGCAGTTTCAAAAATAGTTTTCTCTAGCTAGTCTTCCCTCCTTTTATTTGATACAGGGATGGTGTAGCTCTCCAGCAGTCCATTCTTTTTGTGAATAATCCCAACCAAGCACAAACGTTGAAAGGCTCTCCTAGTAGAAATCCACATTTGCCCTTTGGGAAGGTCCTATACAACCTCTCCCAGACAGCAAACGAAGGATAGCTCATTTGTGAATTTGTTCCCAATGGAACTTAAAGCATTGCTAGTGGTAATAAAACCAGGGGGAAGACCATGGGGGATAAGAGCTGTGTTAATCTTTCAACGTAGGCAGTGCACTTGCTTGGTGCTTTTTTGGGTTTTTTTTGGTAGTAGTGTAAAATGTTTTACTACTGTTTTACCCAGTAGTAGTGTAAAATGCATCTTTCACTTGAACGAGATAGTTCAGACTTCTTGTTTTACAGAACAGTACCTCTGAGTTGTGACTCTCCTGTTTCTGTCTCAACTTGTCAGGCTATGTATTGTACTAAGGTGTGTTTAGTGAGAGAACAAAAATGAATTTGCAGCATCTTTATGTTAATCTGATTGTGACCATCTTAAGAATTTAGTGCACTGTGTTTGCCTGGTGTGTATTTACACTGAGTTAGCCTTGCCCTATGCATTTTTTAATTTCAAATGTAGCATAAATAAACTTCTTTTTACATTGTGAGATTTCAGCTGTTTCCATTTACAGTTTATAATTTCTTCATAGAGAGGTATCTTTTACCTTATATTTTATTCAAGCTTTTCTTGACAGTTTTGGGTAAATATTGTATTTGCTTATGCATCATTTACAGCTGTTACTTTATGTTTGGGAGGATCAGTTCAAACTATGCGATATGCTGTGTGACATTATTAATGGTTTTTCACTGACAGGATGCTCTAGTGTTTATAAGTTACATTTGTTTCCACCTGAGACAAAAATTATTTGTCCTCAGCATACGTTATTGTCCTGATTATTACTTTTTGTTTACAGATAGGAATTTGCTTTTACTATCTAAATAATATTCTGCTGTGATAAAGATAGCTGAGCCAAAATAAAATTCACAAGAATATTTCTAAACATTTATTCCCACCTTTTCTCAGGTTTTATCTACCATATTCTCTGAAACACTACTGAAATACCCTGCTATATCTTGGATAGCTTAACGTTAGATACCTTGGATAATCATCTTAGTTGATATGGAATGGTAGTGATAAAGAAAACATATTTTACCTTTTATCTTACGGGTTGGTTTTGGGTTTTTTTTAGACTTTGTCTCATGTGGATATTGGTTTCTTAAGAAGCTGACTGTTAAAGATAGTTCATTCTGCTGGGATGGCAAATGAAAATGTACTGTATCTTTTATAAGAACAACTAGGTAGAATGAGATTAAAATTTGAAGTGTGTGTAAGACAAGACTTAAATGTGTGCTAACGTGATCTATTTTGGGTTTTGGTTTTGTTGGGGTTTTTTTCTGATGAGCTTGTACTCACTGGAAAAACCTTGCTATCGTTCAGATAAACATTGAAACATTCTATAATAGTGGTGACATTGGCTATGGCTTCCCTATTACCAGTGTATTTAAAGCTGGGAAGACTCATGATTTTTGACAGGTGTAGCACAATCATTGCTGATACAGTCATCTTAATATTTCAGTTATGTGGAGATTAAAAGGTAAGATTTCTCCCATGTTTTTGCTAATAATGATTAAAACAAAATAGTTTTTCATTATCTTTCATATGATTTAATGGCGATTAGAGGGAATAATCCAAATTTGTTTGGGATTTAAAAATTAACCATTTCTGCATGCAGCATTTTAGGAGATTAGAAATTTGAATTGGCTGCTATCCAGCTAAGATTTTTTCATAGCTTTTTTAAGATGAATTCTGAGTTTCCAGCTGCAGTTATTTTAAAGGTATTGACAAGTGATACCTTGTTTTTAATTTTTTTCTCATCCTGTAGTGGAGGAGCACAGTAAGGTTTTCCAGCATAATCATACAGTCATAGGGTGGTTTGGGTTGGAAGGGACCTTAAAGATCAGCCATGGGCAGGAATACCTTCCAC